>NC_079877.1:25237486-25540516 GCF_029227915.1 Hydractinia symbiolongicarpus
AAGGTGAATGTGTATATAGATGTATGTATGTAAATGGCAGTAAATAATAGATATGCTATGCTAATGTTACACATCCATATCTTATGGAAACTATGATCATGCGTATTACACAATATAAACTGTCTTGTCTATTTTTATTGAACAATATTTCACAATATCAAAAGTATAGACGGAGCTTGCTGGATCAATACACTGACTGAGGGTAATAAAACCTATAATTTGTATGCTAGAGGTTCACTGTGAAAATGAAAAAATGACCAATCAGTGACAGAAATAAAATTTCCTAGAGGCATTCAGGCTGCTAATTCAGGATAGGTTAATGTTTTTTAAATCATGCTCAGTAATACTAAATTACTATCTATTGGACTCTTTAAAAAGGTAATAACAATTTAGGAAAAACATTTCGCACACAAACAATGGAGCTATGTAAATCATAATAAAAAATACCTTATCTAGGACTTTTAAATTTCGAACGTGTGTTCTTTCTGTATGTATTAATTCTAAAAAATAAATAAATATATACATGTTAATAAACAACTTTTTCTAATTGTTGTTCTAATAAAAGCTGCTGTTAGCATTTAAGTGCAAAGATAACTAAGTTAAACACACACCATGAATAACTTCTTGTCTCTTTACATCTTTGTTTTTTAATTGTTTTAAAGTCTAAACAAAAAGAAGTGACTAACTAATTAACAGATTTTAACAGATGCAACATGTTAAGTCATTTACATTTTCTATGTTCCAAATAAGAGAATTGAAAATTTTATATTAAATATAGAAAAACTGTCTAAATATAATAGCTTTGTTGGCAGAATTAAAAATGACCTTTTTATCAGCTATTGTCTGCCAATTCTGAACTTCTGTCTCAACTTCCAAGTCAGAATCCTAGATAAAAAAATCCAGTCTAAACACAAGTTACTGCAAAGAAGAAAAAACAACAAACAAAAAAATCTGTAAACTGAAACTTACACTTTCAATTTCTTGATTTGTCACATAAAAGAAAAAGAAACATGTCAATTAATCTTCACAAAGATTCAAGGAACATTCAATACAATACATTTTTTCTGAGGTATTTACAATTTTCATGTTTAAAGTTCCCAGTAACAGGAAGAACCCGTGATGCGCAGCAGTAATCTTAAGTGCCTGAATATCCAAAAAGCATTTTTGCTGTGAATACACCACTGCAAAATCGGATGTAACAAATTGCTTTACAGCCAGCCCTACCTTCTTCAGAATCTGGAGGTGATTCCACTCTTGTTTGATGTGCAGGGAAGGGTGTCGGTCCATAAACTCCATTTTCTGCTCGACCACTGAAACAAACACAGGTAAATACAGTTTAGAATTGTCCAGTGTTAAAGTTTTGCTGTTTACGTTGCAATATATATTATTAAAAAGCATTGAAAGGATGAGATGAAAAGCTCGCAAGTATGAACACAAGAAATTAAGGCAGAGATAAAGTAACCAATTTTCTATAATGCTACCGCAAAGTAACTTAAGTTTGTGGTAACTAAATTTACCAGATTTTAGTGTTTTGGAGTCCAATTTTCGCAAATAATTCTAGTACATATTTAATTTCCTGTAATTTTTCTTAACAAGCCAATTTTTGTTCGACAGTAGCATATCAACAAATCGATTTTAGGATTCATTGATACGCAAAAACAGAATAAATCAAAATAATAGCAGAAACCACATACCCTCGATTATTAACACCAGGTAAGGTTGAACCAACCTTTTTCGTGCTATAATCGCGCTAATAGTGAAAAATAGGAAATGCTATAGTTAAATACAAGGGCAAACTAAAAAAAGTTTTCTGTGCATATTTTATACTACAACTACTTGTAAAATGATTGTTGTTAAGGAATGCAGATATAAAATGTAGATTTAAAATACAGATGTTTCGTGCACCACCCTAAATAAAATAACTAGAAGCTTAAACATTTTGGTAAACAGATGAGGGATGCTTACTAAACTAAGGAGAGTCTAAACAAGTCATAAACCCATAGTAAAATCCACAGAAACTTGCTTGTTGTGGTACATATTTACTGCAATGGTTTTTTGTGTCTTTTTGTTCCCTTGATAGCATAAATTATTAAAACTACTCTGTGGGATTCGAAATTTGTGTAAAACCATTTTGAACAGACAGACTAATATTATAGAAATACAACTTTGCTTTCACATAGCTATCATCAGAACCTGAAGATGACCTGAAGATAACGTCAAATATATAGTTTTATAAAACATGCATTATGTGTTTATCAGAATGTTCAGCTTCTAGTTATTCAAACAGTTCAGTATTTAAGAATATATGGAGAAAGACAAGTGAAGTAACTAATTTTCAACTAATTTATTTGATGCTTACAAGATTTGGGGAGAATTTAGTTATTGGAATAAAACAGCAGTATGAAGAAATAAATATACATTTGCAAACATTTGCACACATCTGATGCATACAGGATGTCATTGATTTTTGAGCACGAAAAACATGTGGCATATAATATACAGAAAGGACCATGATTTGGTATATTTAAGAAAAGTGTTTTATCTTGATTTTTGGATTATCTACCACCTGTTCACACTCTTTTTTCATTGTGCAGTACAGTGCGTGAGCATGGACAACACTTTTTTGGTGCATGGTGCATGAACTAAAATATCACACACCACTGATTTCAGACTTTCAGACCGAAGAACATTTCGGCTTACGATAGGAGGCACTTTGCGTTGGAAATAACCAATCCTAAATAATGAAAACATACCAAGTTATTTTTTCAGTAGTCATTAAAGTGTGACCAAACAGTAATTTTCAAGTTTATGGTCCTCAGAGAGAGCGAAATCAACGTTTATATGAAGAAAACAGATAGCCATAAACTTGACAATTTAGGAGGCAATCTTCACAAGTGTTTTAAATATACAAGCATGCCATAATACATTGTCAACAGTTTCGGGATAGTAAATAAGTAGGTGAGACACAAAAGAATCTGAAGAATTGGGAGACAATTTCTTGCGTAAAGCCTTAGAATTACTAAAAAATATTTTAAACATTTTAACTACAATTAACTTACGTTTTAGACTTCTGGATAACTTCGGATGTATCCTAGACGTGAAACAAACACAAAACTTGTAAAAGAACTAGTGACCCATGTCATGACAATCACTTGAACTTGTCAAGGAATAGGAATACTAATTAACACAAGTACTATAAGGTGTAGATAAAAGGTCACCCCAGTCAAAATGCTCTCCTTTGAATGGTTAAAAAATTACGCTTTGAATCAAGTGGCTGAGTGTCAAACGTGAAAATAGACAAGAAAATATACCAGTTGGTAGTTTTTTATGTGATAAAGAATCTTTATAATTATAAAAATATATAAAAAAGTATTTAAAAATATATAAAAAATATCAAATCAAAATTATACCTCAAGAGGCGTTCCACTCCTAAAAAATATAGATATAATATAATAAAAACCTCGCCAACAAGTAACAATAAACAACATTGATGAAGATATATGAACATAATACAATATGGGTAAAAGAGAACAATAAATAAAATTTTTGTAAAGACTGTAAAAAAAACAACAACGGCAAAGCAAGATAATTTTAATTAACTAATTTCAGCTGTTCAAAAAACAGAATCTAACCATACCAAACCATAGACTAGTGGTCTCCATATTAAGAAGTTGTAACAGAAACCAAATATTAACAAACCTGCTGTCATCTTTTTCAGACTCTGAAATTTGCTCATCGCTATAAAAACAAACAATAAATATCAATTTATTAACCGGTTGCAAAAATACTTATGTTAAACGCGAAACAGTTCTTCACCTCTTAAAAAACTTTACATTTAAATATAACGGCAGAGATGGATAGAATGGTGGTTCCATTCCACCCTCTCCTGTCGGCATTGTTTTCTTTACATCAGTGTAAGTACACTTTTTCAATTATTTTTCAATCAATATAATTGATAAAACATCAAAAGGAGTTTCATTTTGGCAAATTTTTACACATACTGCTCAAAAACACTGCAAATGAAACAATGTTTAAAATTTACAAAATAATCCCGCAAAGTTCATTTTTTAAAATGTGATTCACAGCTCTATACAAAAATAGTTTAATAAATTTAAAAAAGAATATGTTTTCTTTTTTTTTAATAATTTAATATCTAATGAATAAATTTACCAAACCAAAGAAAAAATGTTGTAAAGAAATATTCATATCTTTAGCAAATTAAACTCATTTCAGTCTATTCATCTTAACTGAATGTTAAGGTTTCCACAATTTGAAATGTCATTACTACACTACATCAGCTTGCAACCTTTTTAATTATCAGAAAACAAATTTTTAATTTTCAATTAATATACAATTATTATAACTGTCTCAAAGTACTTAATTTTAAGATAAGGGTTTCATTTCATATAGGTGCAAAAGACATTACAAGTTTCCTCAAAATAATAAAAAAAAACAACACAATTAAACAACAAATTAGGCAAGAAACTTACAGGCTTTTATCCAGGGAGGATGGCTGTTTCTAAATGGAACAAGAGTTAGTATTAACACATGTATATATATATCAAATGTATGTACACACTAAATCAAAATAGAAAAAGAACAAAACAAAACAAAAGAAACAAAGAAAAAACCATAAAAATGTTAACAGCATAAACTGCCACATTTTTAAACTGATTTTTCCACCTTCTTGTCAAGTAATATATTAAAAAAAAACAATGGAAGCTTACAGAATCTTGAGGATCCAAAACTGAAGGTAAACGTGTTCGAGAACTTTCAGAAGCTGTAAAATAAAAATAAAAACATTTTTCCTAACTGAAGACAGCACTCAATTCGGTGTTGGATCAACAAGTATCCACATTTTAGCAATGGAACATACAAGCTGCTTCAGTGTCTGGTTCTTCTTCCTCAATTTTCGTAACAGATTTTGGTGAATCTAGTGTAGACAGATGTAATATCACAGTTCAATTTTGAACAAAATTGAAATAAAGAAACCAAAATGAAAAATATTAAAAAATCTAACCATTGACACGATGATTTGCTACATAACCAGCTGGACTACGAACAAGAATTTTCGTCTAAAGTTTGAAATAATGTAAACACACTTAATTATTTCCTGCGTATCATTAATAACTTAACAAACTGCAATATTGCAACATAATGCAACAAACAATAATTACAATAACCAACCTTTTGCTGTTTTGCTTTCCCTTTGGAACCTGGACATGCTTCTGTGAGAGACTCAGCACAGGATCGTTTGTGCACGTTGAACTCGCACACTAAAAACAGTTTTTATGCAGCATTTTTCCACCTGACAGTAACCTTAAAGGAGAAAACAACAACAACAAAATATCGTACCTGTACATTGATAACCCTGCGTGCCTATTCCCCAGAGCAATCCTTGGCAAAAGCCACATTGTGTAACATACGTGTACTGCATGCCAACAAACTGATGACCATTGATCGTATGTACACGACGATTTGATTTCAAGTTAGATATGAAAGATTTTTTCTCCTTCTCAGCGAAACTTCGACAACGATCCAAAACACTGCCCTTGCCAGTTGAGAGCTATGGTAATAATTTCAAAATACATAAACATGGCATCATAGATATGTTACAGTAAATTCCCCCTTAGAAACTAGCACACATTGCCTCTTTAAAAAAGCTCAAAAAAAAGAAATAACTGGGGAAACCTGCTACACAAGTAAAAAAATTCAAATGATTATGCCATCCCCTCCCTCCATTTCCAGATAAGAATAATTTAGCTTAGATTAGCATAGATTTTTTAGTATCAATAAATGGATAACATTTATAATTACATTATTACATTACACTAGAGATACACTTCAAGAAAGAAAGTTTATCCAGTAGAAAAAATAAATTGTGAAATCCCTAAGGTATACGTAAACAACCTGAAAGCTTCTGATTACCTTATAATTTGTGCAATGTGTGAAGCCTATCACTGCGCTAACACCGAAGGAACACTTACCTTGCCTGACAATCCAACTTGCTTCATAAAAGTTGCTAATGCAGAAGCCATAGCAATACTAAAAAAATTATGACGAATTGCAGAAATAATATATTTTTAGATAGCAAGATATTTCATATGTGTGATAAAAAATGTAAAGGTATGGAGAATAACCGAGAATAATGTCATACTTGCGATCATTTTGACCGCTACTCATTGAATCAGCATCAGCCCTACAAAACAATGTATATTAAAAAATATACAAAAAAGAACATAATTTGAAAAAACGAATACCATGTTTCTATTTGAAAAAAGTGTTAATATTTTATTTACATTAATGCTTCCAGATGAGGTAGTAAGGTTTGCTCAATGACTTTTAACTCTTTACCACGATCAAGTTCATCTGCAAGAGAAGGGAGTACGTATATTGTGAAATGTAGAAATCGTATTAAAACTCTAGATGTTACTTTTGAATGGTCTTGCATGGATGAAATACAAACATATTCAATCCCTACCTTCCAATTGATGGTCACCGAATAATCCACCAAGGCCTAAAGCACGTTTGTTACGAAAATCTGCTAGTTGGTCATTGACTTCAGTGAATATGATGTTTCTGTAAAGCAAAGGTGTGAACAAAGTAAAATATTTTTTATAACCAGTATTATATTCAATTATTTTGCGTTTCTACACAGTAACTTAATAGTTTGTTTTTCTTTTAGCGCACATTTTTTTTCACAATAATATATTTTAACGAATTAGAGCCTTTCTAATCCACATTGGCACATCGCAATTGTCAAAACAAACGGCAGCATGTTAACTAAAGAGGCAGGCGAATAACATATCATGCGGACAAGGAATTGCTGATTAAAATGAAATTAAACTAAAGCTGAATTATGTATCTTAACGTTAAAAATAATTTTGAGCAAAGCCCAGATGTCAAGGTAATTTGCCTTAAAGCTGAATAAATAAAACTGGAAATAGGGGAAAAATCCCAAAGATTCCAACACTAAAATATTTGAGAATAACACAAATTCCCTCAATTGATTAGCACAAACCTTGCCACATCGAACACACTTCTGATCCGCTCTTCAGATGTTCGTGGATTCTCTAATGCATCCTCTAAATATTTTATTATTTATTAAAATACTAATTAAGAAGTTTATTTCACTTTATTTTAAAACACAATGCATACCTATAGCAACCTCCTCTGGCTCACCAATTTCAACTTTTAAAGGCTAAATACATAATAAAGAATACTCTATAAAAACAAAAATCTTTATCAAAAATACAAGAAAGGCAACTTGCCTTTTTTATAAAGAAACATCATAGAGGTAAGTAAAGGTTTTCAAGACTTCAAGATAACAAAAATGTGTGTCACAATCTATTTCATTATTAATCAGTTCTTTCTTTTGCATCATCGAAAATGACAGTTTGTAGTAAACACTTTTGTTCTTAGTACTTTAAATATTTATTTATTTCAGATTTATTTATTTCAGATAATTTATTTTTGCTACACAGAGGGTCACAGGGGCTTGAAATATAACAGGATTTTTTGAGTCACATGAAAATACACTGCTTTACAGAGGGTCAAAGGGGGCTTGAAATATAACAGGATTTTTTGAGTCACATAAAAATACACTGCTTTACAGAGGGTCAAAGGGGGCTTAAAATATAACAGGATTTTTTGAGTCACATGAAAATACACTGCTTTACAGAGGGTTACAAGGGCTTGAAATATAACAGGATTTTTTGAGTCACATGAAAATACACTGCTTTACAGAGGGTCACAGGGCTTGAAATATAACAGGATTTTTTGAGTCACATGAAAATACACTGCTTTACAGAGGGTCAAAGGGGGCTTGAAATATAACAGGATTTTTTGAGTCACATGAAAATACACTGCTTTACAGAGGGTTACAAGGGCTTGAAATATAACAGGATTTTTTGAGTCACATGAAAATACACTGCTTTACAGAGGGTCACAGGGGGCTGGAAATATAACAGGATTTTTTGAGTCCCATAAAAATACACTGCTTCCCAGAGGGTCAAAGGGGCTTAAAATCTGACAGATTTTTTGGGTTGCATGAAAATACACTGCTTCACAGAATGTCACACGGGCTTGAGATATGACAAGATTTTTTGGATTACATGAAATACATTTCTAAACAAATAGAGGGTCACAGGGCTTTGAGTGTCACATAACTTTGTGTTTGACTTAAATAAGTATTTACAAGTGTCAATTAAGAATCCAGTGTGGTGCTATAAATAAAACAAGATCTGTATTACCACAAAGTAAAGACATTTTATGACAATAGAAAATGAATAATATTTGTCTGTTTTTAGTTTTTTATTGCTTGTCGGTAAATTAACTAAAAATAATTTGAAACTCCCACTACCCTTCAATTTTATTTAAGACTATTTACTTAAGGGAGAGGTGGATTGGTTAATACTCAGCAGACTCACCCAAAGGGAAAAGCAGGGGGTTTTTAAGCTCAAGGATACTGTATTTTAATTTTAAATAAAAAACCTACTTACCGAATCACGTGCTACAAAGGTAGAATATATCTCATAAGCCCATTTCTTTAATTCTTTTGCATGTCCAGTTTCCTGGGCATATGTATCAGTGACAAGCCAGAAAAACAGAGGGCTTGGATTATTGTTCGACATGAGAAAGTGTAAAAACACAGCCAGATGAGCAGGTTTATTTTTAAGTACTTTTAAATCAATAAATGGCCCATGATCATCAAATCTTTCATTTTCAAACTCAAACTCATCATCTTCCATGGATATAACTGAAGCAGCCGAATGCAGAGGCATATTTGGAGCTAATACATCTTGCTGTGCCTTATGAAACATGGAATCAAATGAGTTCTCACGCATATCATGTACTGGGGGTAAAGCATAAGGAGGACCATCATTGGAATCTAAGGACTCGAAATCTGTGCGTTTTGGACTTAGCATGCTCGGATCTAAATTTGGTGCACTGGAAGTTGATGGAAGCTGAAAACAAAGCAAGTAAAAACATCAGGATTTAAAAGTATATTTATGTTTAAGGATAGGAAAATATAAACAAACTGTGAGTATCTACTTCTAAAATATCGCACTACAGCTGTTATTAGTTTTTTGTCTGTAAGAGATAGTATTAAGATTAGATATTTGTAAGTAAGATTTGCCCGTGCTCAAGTAAAAGACTTTAAATAAAGCTTTCAAAGATGCAATCAATAAGTTCTAGTTAATATAAGTAATAGTAATAAGCACACTATGTTCAAGTAAATTAAAAAGAACAAGTTTTTAATTCAGAAAACCTTTCATAACACTTTGTGTAACCACATTTAAATTAAACGTTAAATGAATTTTAAATATTTTGATTTAAGATGAACAAATATTAACACAAAAACCTGTAGAGTGAAAAAAAAATATTACAAATTAATCTAAAACAATAACATTCTCTCTGTTTGCATTCATAAAATCCAACAGCTCTTTAAGACTTTATGTACAAACACAATTTACAAACAAGAAACGATAACATTGTGAAACATAAAAAAAAACTCACTCGATTAGATTGCTTTAAGCCACTTTGCTCTTGGATGTTTTGATTCTCAATTCCTTCACGCGGATGAAAGTTATTTCCCCCTGATGGAAAAGTTGTTGGTGTGCCAGTGGATTTAAATGGATCTGTAAGAGATTGTGTTCTAGTTTGTGGAGTAGCACGGGACCAAGGAGGATAGTTGTCGTTATTGGGTCGGAAAGTTTGTCTTACTGATGAAGAAAACCCAGGCGTTGACTGAAATATAGATATTAAAAGTTACACACATTACTTAGTACAAGTTATTGTGCCATAAAGGGAACGTCACCTACGCTGACTAATTTACCAACCTTTATTAGGACTGCTCCAGATAAAACTTTGATTTGATGCTCAAGTGCAATTATTCTTGTCTGAGATTCAGCAAGCTAAAAAACAATGTCAACACATGCGGTAAAAAATATATTGACAAAACTTATAATATCTGAAAAATATATCAAATAAATAAAACAAAAAAATAAATAATGCATTAAACACATAAATGAGAACATAAAAATCATAAAACGTACATTAGTATAATTAGGTTTTCTCGAATTAGGGCATGGAGACATGAAATTCTTTAACTGTGCATGCTTCCGCTTAAAAAGCTTGTATACTATGTTATCATTACTAAAATTATTCGTATCCAACGATATCATCATTTACTTTTATTCTCAAAACTTTTTTAAATTCACATTTATGAATACATATAGCCCAGAATAAACTTCAAAATTCAGGTAAACCTATTTATTTGTTAATACTGATGAAACCGTTCTTGAGATCCTTTTAAATTCTATAGGAAGACAACAAAACTAACAGTTCAAACCTATCTTAAATCACGAAAATTCTTGATAGAAACACAATAAAACTACTAACTCTTTCACTTAGATATCGCACCATCAATAAATATTTAATTCACAACTTTCATATTAAACAAAATAATTTTATTATCACCATTCATGTTTTTATTCATTTTGAAAAAAAAGAAAAATCTTCAATATTTTTCTAATTCTTTGAAAAGGGTAGTTCCAATAAGATTGCAAGTATAAAACATTGTTTAAAAAAACAACAATAGTGAGATAAAAATATCTAAAAGAAACACTAATAACTGGAAGGAAAAACTAAATGACTAGGGCCTACTTCCACATAATATTTAACTATTCACTATTCATTTTTTTATATTATATTTATTTAAAGCATGGTGATATTTTTAAGCATAAAATTTACATAAATTGATGCAACAAACTGAACAGGCCCAATAAGCACAATTTCTTTAAAAACTAATCTAATTTTACTATGAGTTACTGTTGAACGAGTGTATCGAAGCGAAATGGTAATTCTTAGAAAACTGATCATGTATTGCTACACATATGTCTCTCTGTGAGCCAAAGTTAACTGCGAGTGTGGATTCTTATGACTAGTGCAAACAGCTCACTCATGAAGTGTGTGTTTTACATTACACATAATGTGATCATAACATAGGACAATAAATTTCGTCACCATGCCACATCATAATTGTAAATACTCTCTGCACATATGAAAAGCATTTAGTGTTTATTATCAACGCATTACCTCTTGTTGAGACTTCGATGAAGGTGCTCGCATATATTCGTCAAGTATTTTCTAATAATATAAAAACCTATGTTTACAAGTATATATTAATAGCTTATTGTAATATAAATAAAAAGTGATAGTTTATTGTGATATAAATAAGAAGGGATTATTTTCTTCCTTGTAACAATATACCTGCCACAAGTCACAAGACTTAAGTAGTCTTTTGAGCAAACTTTCGTAATCAACATTATTTTTTAATAAAATAGCTGCTACTCTACATGATAATTGAATTATGCTTTCACAAAAGTATGCTTCTAACAGCACCAAATTTTAAAGACGCACAATATATATTATGTTACTAAAAACATTTATATTTAAAAGCTTTCCGAAGGCATTCTATTTTCACATAATGTCTAAGACATTGGTCCAAAAATTGTGATCCTTGGTTACATACAATAATCTGTAACAATTGCACAATTGTACCTTGTGAAACTCTCGCTCTTGCACTAGCATTTGTTCTATACGGTCATTTTGACTTGATTCCGCTGGTGGAGATTGTGGTGCAAGCTAAAATAAAGATTTTAAAGTATCCCTGAAATATTGTTTATACAATTTGGGATAATAAAGTAATAACCGTTACAGTATAAGGACTTTACACATATCACTTTGTTTACCCCTTGTTCAGTTCATACTTGGGTTATCATTAAAAAGGTGGGCCACAGAAGGCTCTAATGAATTTATTGTTATATTTGAAGTAATTCAACAATAAAATAAATATTGACTGACACTTACATCAAACTTTCCCTTAACCTTTACTTTCCACATCAGTATTAAGATGTGACGTTAATTACATAAAATTTATTCTTTAAAAACTGTTACATTGTTCTTAAGTAAATAATGTACAAAACAAATTACTACCCAAACAAAAGACAAAAACAACCTTGATAAAAAATAAATTAAAAATCACTTGCTTATGTGAATTGACAATGAATAAAGTAACTTAATATCATTGCCTTTTAAAATTGACTCTCTTTTTTAAACTTCCATTGTGCTAAGAAGTCATAATTTGTAGAGAACAAACAACAAACAATTGAAAGGTTTTAAGCTGGTTTAATAAGTTGCATTTCAAACATCCTTTATGACAGTTTAAAAATCAGAAGGATGCATTAAAGAGTTATTATTGTCATTAGAGCACATAATTGCCTAGCAACTAGCTACTCGGAGGATATGACTTCTCTTCAAACGAAAAATAGAACAATCCTAACATGACCTGAAACATGAACTAAGAGTATAAGGAATTGAAGCACTCAGGAGTAGACGTAAGATTCTTTGTTTGTTTCACGTAAGTTTCTTTTGCTTGTTTCACATAAGTTTCTTTTGTTTGTTTCATGTAAGTTTCTTTTGTTTGTTTCACATAAGTTTCTTTTGTTTGTTTTCACGTAATTCTCTTTTTGTTTGTTTTCACGTAATTTTCTTTTGTTGGTTCCACATCTATTTACAATGCTGCATATTCAGATTTTACCATCAGTGTTAAGAACAACAGAAATCAACTGATTGCGAATGCTATGAGACTGGGAATTGTGAAGAAAAATTGTGTAAAAATATTGAAAAATATCAACTAAAGTTAACATTGCATACACCTACACAGAAATTAAACTGTAAAAAAAATATTAATCTCATTAAAGGTCAATTAAACCTATTTAATTCTCCAAACAATTTTTTTTAATGGAGACAGAAAAGACAATTACAAAAAGCATCTCAAGAAGCTGATTACTATATTATCAAATTGTATTACAGACTGAATATTATGGAACATACGGGATGTTACATTAAATATACAACATTGTATAATATATATAAAATTATATTAGCGTAAACAAGCAACTTACAGTAGTGTTGAAGGCAAGATTATTTCCAACAGATCGTGATCGAATATGGCCTTTAGGAACTGGAGACTGGTTCGTATTACGAGATTCTAGAAACCAGAACAAAAAAAAACAATAAAGACTTGATTTATAATATCTTTGATTACTGTAATAGGCAAAGGGAGTCTAGTTTTTAGGCTTACCTGATGGCGATTTCGGCAGATTATCTTTTCCAAGAAGAGTCAAAGTAACAAATGAACCACCTGAATGAAAGAACAATTTTTATTTCCTACTTTCCAACAGTTGATATACTATGCTATCAATGAGTTAATTAATTTACTTAATTGGATTTTCCTGAAATTCTTCATCAACAATTGGTGAGGTCATATTGCAAAATTTTTGTACATACATGATACAGTTTTTTAAAACGTTTTTTAGCCAGTAGTTGACAATTTAATTTTGCATTTTGTATATATTTCAATGTACTACAATTCTTCTTGTTTTAATTTGAATTCTTTATTTAAAACTTAGATGTCTATAATTCCAGAAGATAGACTTTAATTAAATTCAAATTTATTCAAAATCAAAGAGCTTCTACACAATGATATTTACATCAGCAATCAAATTTTAAGGTCAAAAGTACTTGAGGTAGTCATTTTAACCTATTTTCATAATTATTGCCAAAAATGTGCAGTGTAAATATAGCCTAAAAAAATTCAAAGTGTAAATGTAGCCTATATATTTGTGGCACTTTAAAGTTGCCAGAGACATTTCCTTTCTACCAAATTTGTGAAAAATAATTGTGTTAAATAAATTTCATAGTGTAGATATAGCCTTAACTAACATAAGCCACAAAAGCTGATTTCTTTCTTTAATTAGCTTCCATTAACCCAATTAACTGCATGATGATGGTAATTACATCTCAGAAAAAGTTTACTATGCAGAACATTTCAATTTGCAATACGCTCAAGTCTATATGGTATTTACATTTTATTTTTCTAAGTCAAATGATTTATGCAGTGTGAACAAACTCTTACCACAACTAAGTTTTTTTGTTTTTGTTGCTATTATTTAAATAATTTCCTTGGAGTGGGAAGTAAAACCTCATACTTTTGCATTAATAATTGCATTTGGAAACATCGTAATGTAAAAGAGGCTTAAAGCAAGACTATTAACCACTCAAGGATTAAATCGTTTGTATATTAAAAACAAGTATGCATTGATTGTGAAGACTTCATAAGAGAAAAACATTTTAATTTTATTCTAGACAAGTTTTACTAACAAAGAAAAAAAACTGCGTAACGGCGATGTATGTTAAATCGGAAATCATGTTGCTGTATTCCGTGGATTTAAAATAGCGAGAATACCGGTCGCTACAAACTTTGTATGGGTATAAGAATGTTCTATGAATAAAGCAGTCCCAGGGGCGCTACTAATTTAATTCGCTTAAGATACGATTAAACGAATATGCTTCTGGATGCTGAATTTGAAGAATGTAAGAACATAAAAAACTGCGAGGTTTTAGCGCCGTAAATAATTTACGCGGATCATTACATCGACAGATGATCGCAAATAAGTAATCTGCAATGCTAAAACTTTTTCTCCAAGGTTTTCTCACACTTACTAGAACTAAACGAGTAAAATAGATGCGAAAGTTGTTCTTCGTAAATGCGGACAACTCAACCAACCTTCTCTAAAATCACGTAGCACTTTCTTCATAGCTGAAAATATTTTAGTACGCTGTTAAAAAATCCCACTTAATAATCTTCGTGTTTGCACAAGTAATTTTTATTAAACGCTTTCAACAACAAAGAAACGCTCGATATGACCGCGATCTCCTCATTAAAATAACACAGCTCTGAGGAACGTCGTTAAATAGTTTCGCTAATGTTTTCAAAAAAACTTTCCAAGTCTTACTAAAAACAACAACAGAAACATGTTACAAGAAGGTAAAAATTATTAGTCACGTTCCTATCTTTCTAATTCATACTAATGTTTATTTGTTACTTTTTTTAATTTATTATAAAAGCACACATGAAAAAAACTTATCAAAAAAAAAAAGAAAAAAGAATCGCTCTACATCATTCACGCAATGCTTGCGAAAGCCGTTACATAATAAAAAACCAACATAACTGTATAAAAACCGCTACTCAAGCCACTACGAATTAAGTCATTAACTGTCTGTTAGCGTCTGCAGATTTGTTGCTTTTTTTTCAAAAGAGGGACAACAGCGTTATTATGGAGTTTGGTCGAGACGTTTGTCTTTGTTTTTGTACATACAAGAAGACAAACATAACGTGTTTACTATGACTTAACAAGACATGAGTATACAAGCTAAATATAGCTGCAAGTGTAAATCCTCTACGGTGGAGGCGGATTCTTGCGGTATGAAATCTTCTCCAGCGATTGTTTAATAAAGATTAAGCGCGATTAAAGTGGCGATTTTTGTCTGAGATAATTTGACTGTCTTAAAACAAAGAAATATAAACCGTTGTAGAATTCTCAGTCTCATGAAAAAAACGAAGATAAAGGCAAATTCTCTAATTTTGTTAAATATTGACAAACGTTTTTGAAAAGAAACAAAAAAACTCGTGATCGTTTTCTGTTATGGCGGAAAATGCAGTCAAATGGAAACAAGCTTTCAAAAAGAAATTAATTGGTATAGAAAAAATTGATTTTGAAACACGCGGTCTTAAAAACTCCAGTTAACTGAATCAGAAGTAACTTGCTCAAAGTAACTGACACAAAAATATAAAAAAAAATTTCCGAAATTGATTATTTTGATTTCTAACAGCAGCGCTCTTAGCTTTTATTTAAATTATTCTAGCTTTTAAATAGCCAAAAACGAAGCACTGAGAAACAAAAACATCACTCCACAAATTCTTTAGAAAATACTAAAATAACTTTCACAATAATCTCTTCAGATGAAACACAATGTTTCTCACACTTTTCCTTTTTCTATAAGAATTTCCAATACATTTTTGTTTCTAGATTCTAAGTTATAAATTAAGGACAAAATTACTGGAATTTCTAGTGAGACTGAACTTCTCAGCAAGACGTTAATAATTAATTAACGACCATTCTGAAGATAATTTTTGGATCCAACTGAATTTTTTATGCTCCTGGAAACAAATCCAGGAAACTGCCTGTTTTTGATTGCAATAAATTTAGCCGTAAATGGCATAGTTTACCATTCTATTTTTTACAAAAAGAAGAGGAACCACGAGTTATCTTAGCTTAGCATATCCGAGTTAAAAATGGTATAATTAGATTTGTAAAAATTGTGACTGTTCCCCACTCGTTTTGAAAGTATTATTTTAAAGATATTTAGGAGAATTTTAGCACTTCTTACCAATACAAAAGTAAATCCCAAATTATTGGAACATTAACAAAAAATTAAAATTTAAGGAAACAAGCGTCAATTTAGCATTAAGTTAATCAAGTTATCTCTATCATATCTATACATTGATAACTTTAAATGCGCATTTATTAAGCATTTTTGGCAGTTATCCTTTCAACTAATTCAAATGCTAATGTTATGTTCAAGACAAAGACGTTTAAAATTAGCAACAAGAATGTTTTGTTGAAAAAGTTTTGTTCTGTTGTGACTACAGCCTTGTCCTTGGAAACACCAAATGTTACTCTTACACTCCTATGTAGGCACGTATGTCCTTATCCTGTCCATCCCTATGCACTAGTGTCCAGTCAACTATAAAGTTAGTAGCATTGGATTTCTGAAAATTGGCATAGTGGCCACATACTCCTAGAAGATTTTAGGCGGTTTTGAGGATAAAATTGATGAGAAACTACAAAAAAACAACATAAAAATCATTTCATTTTAAGGAGATTTTGTTAAAATCTTAGGAGGAAATGGACAGTTACGAATAGTCAAACCCTTCCTGACAAAAATAATGGTTAAACCATCTTAAAAACATGATAATAAAAAAAACTACTTATAAAGAAAAAATACGTTATTTATAGATACCAATGTTAGATTCAGGAAGAATCAATATTTTTGGTCCAAACCTTAGGTTAGGATAGTTTGAGAGTCTCCTTTTTTTAAGTTACCTGGAAGATTTTAGAAAGTATGACCACCCTGACTTTAAAGACTATGATTATTGTGGATAAATACTCACTTTTTATAAGTCTAACAACCTCTATGTGATTTGACTGTGTTACTACTGTTCCATTCACCTATAAATATGCCATAAAATTGATGCAAAATGTATTTCAAACCAAACTGTACACTCTACTGCATAATGCCACCTACCTTTACAATTTGATCACCAACCTGGACGCCTGATTTAGCTGCAGCACTATCTAATGAATAAAAAATATAACAATTTAAAGTTTGTTTTTACGGACAGTATTTAAAAGGCTCTAATCGCAACCCATAATAACTATAAACTTGAAATTTTAAAAGAATCTCAGTAAAATGTATTTCACATTCAATTTCTTACAATGTTACAGTGATTGCAACATGAGTGTCAATTTTTGAAACAGTGATTTTATCAGACCGTCCCTACCCACCCCATCCCACGAACAATTACGAAACATCAAACCTACTTTCTTTCACTGATTGTACATACACAGGGTTGTCACCACTAACAGTCAAACCAAAACCATTTTCATCTCTGTGAATAACAATACATCGTTGCACCAAACCACCTGCACATGGAAAAAGTAGGAAAAATTACAAAAATCTGAAAATTCTACTAAAAAAAATTATAAATATCAAGTCTTACTAGTTATAACAAAACAAGGCAAGGCACACTACATATTCTACAACTAAGAGTTTGGATAATGTGCTCAAAAAATGTATGTCTTAGTGTCTGCCTTAACTTATTTTGTGTACAAAATTAATCTCAAGGGTTATTCTATAGTACATGTGGAACATGTACTATGAGTTGCCCATTATGCTTTCAGTAAAATGATTTATTTTTTCTGGACATTTTTAAATCTACATAGTATACTTTTTAAAATACAACTTTTCTTCAATTCAATAATTTTCTATATTTCAAGGATTTTTTAACTTAGTAAAAATTCCTTAATACACTTGTAGAAGTGAATCCCCAGTTTAAACTGCCACAATTCAAACGCCATTAAAAAAAGGAGTATCTATGCTCTAAGTAAAATGAAAATTAATAGAGCAATAAATCAAATGTTCTCATTGTTTTAATTTACACATTAAACTGTAAACTTGAACCTTTTTAAAACAATAGATTTTTTGAATTTGAAAACCAATAGACATAAATTTCATAAGCAAAAAAATTAAAATTTAAGTTTTCGGTTAA
Source organism: Hydractinia symbiolongicarpus (assembly GCF_029227915.1). Taxonomy (NCBI): domain Eukaryota; kingdom Metazoa; phylum Cnidaria; class Hydrozoa; order Anthoathecata; family Hydractiniidae; genus Hydractinia; species Hydractinia symbiolongicarpus. The sequence goes on from NC_079877.1 coordinate 25,255,728, forward strand.
TTTAATGCACCTCTCCAACCAGAATTCTAAGTTGTCAGGGTTAGGTGAGATAAAAACAAGAAAGTCAGGTGGCTAAAGAGCTGCAGAACTGTTCTAGCGGTGCTGTACATGTAATACTGTTTTAAAACACTTTACCAGCCTGTTTTTAATCAGCAAAGAACATTTTTAAGCAGGTCTGTTAAGAGAATCTGTTTGTAAACGCTATTCTAAAATTCTTTAGGCCTGTTTCTAAGCATTATGACCTAATTTAAAACAGAGCACACACTTCAAGTTTTATAAGGAACATTAAGTTGAACCATCTTCAAACTTTTATTTGTTCTTATTTAAGCCAATCTCATCCCAGTACTTTTTTCACTTTTTGAACAACATTCTTAAGCAAAAAGTAAAAAAGAGCCCTGGTAACAAGGTTGTATTTGAGCCTGACAAGTTTTTAAAATAAATCTTTTATCCACGTTTTTTAAAAATTCTCAATTATACCTTCTATCTCTTTAAGAAGAGACAAATAATGAATAACAGCTTAGAAAAAGAATGTAGAAACTGAATCAAAATCGGTAATTTTAGGGCTTATGCTGGAAAATAACTCTGAAATTGTTCAAGCAGTGATGGAGAGCTTGGGAACATAAACTCGCTTGCAGGATTAATACATAAAGAACATGTATAAATAAACTTTTTGATGTCTAATTTTGGTAAAAACTACAAAAGACAATTCATAGAATTTTATTGAAAGTACTCAAAGAGCAAGGATAATAAAAAAATATACTGCAGGCCTTGCCATGAGTCGCGAGCAATTGCTCGTGTCCGCGTAGTGCTCGCGTAAATGCTTAATACCGAGGATTCTATTGCTCGCGTAAATATTAACATTTTGAGTGTAAACGTTTTTCTCAAGAACTGATTGGTTGTTTAAGTACAATTCCTGCACGAACGCTCAACCTAAAACTGAAAAGATGGTGTGGTTTGTTGTGATTATTGTGGAAAAGTTCATTCGCCATTTTGTAAAACATGTGCGATACAAGCATTAAGGTTAATCTTTGTTGCGCATTCATTTTGCAGTAGAAAAGTGGGGGACGTTTTAAATCGTGAACCTCAAACACGATGATCGAGTGTCTACTGGTATAGCGACTCTCTCAATCTTAACTTCCTTTTCTACATGCCCGAAATAGTATGCAATAGTATGTTTTCATAAATTTATTGTTTATTTTTCAGCAAATAGGAAAAAATATGCTTCGTTTTCAAATTAAAAAAAAAATCTTTAAATGCATCATCATCATTCTCGGCTTAACGTCCGTTTTCCATGCTAGCATGGGTTGGACAGGGTATATTAATGACCCTCTTCTAAACAGTCAAGATCTTGCTGCTTCACTACCCATGTCTCACTACCGTACAACATGACACTTACAGAGGCCTCACACAACCTACCTTTTAACTCAATTGACAAGACTCTGCTAGTCAACAAAGGAACTAACTCTCTGAACTTTTTCCAAGCAAAACCTATCCTGCAAGTAACACTTCTTTTAACACCCTCTTCACTGCCCAACATATCAACTATCTCTAACGAGCCACTGTTGTACATCATTGAAGCTGAAATACTTCATTCTCTATAATCTCACCTTTGCAACGCTTGCATACAAACTGGATGTCAGCTCTTAACCTTCCACCAATACTGCTGCACTTCTTATGTACACAATGCTTGCAAGTCTGACAAAAAATTGAGTTACTACTAACCCCTTCCCTGCAAACTCCACAAGGCCACTTTCCAACTACAAGGTCACACTTGGCTTCAATGCTACTAATCATGACTTTAGACTTTGCTGTGTTCACCCTTAGCCCTTTCTCTTCTAGTCCTTTTTTCATTTCTCAAACTTTTCAACTAATTCTTCCATCAACTCTGCTATGAGAACCAAATCATCTGCATACAATAACTCACATGGACAACCTGTTCTGAACTCCATCGACAGCGCTTTTAAGACTAGAACAAACAACAAAGGACTAAGTACAGAACCCTGATGTATACCAACATTTACACTAAATTCATCACTAAGTGAACCGTTAATCCTGACACAACTTCTAGCATTGCTGTACATAGACTGTACCATTGTAACTAGCCATTCATCCACACCTAATTTTCTCATAGCCCACCAAATAACCTGACGTGGCACTCTATCAAAAGCTTTCTCTAAATCTACAAAGGCAAAATAGAGATCTTTCTTTTTCCTAAATACTTTTCCTGAAGCTGTCTGAGTAAAAATATTGCATCTGTAGTGCCACGCCCTGGAACAAAACCAAATCGCATCTTATTTATATCAATTCTTTCTCTAGGTAACTTATCAATCACTCTTTCAATAACTTTCATTACTTGATCAACCAACTTCAAACCTCTATAGTTACCTCTTTCTAACTCATGGTTTAAATAAAACTTCCAAATTCATTTGGAAAGTTCAGGTACAGGTCAGGTACATAAAATTTATACAGAAAAAAAAATTAAAAAACAGGAGTCGGTGATTTAGCTAGGATGGTCAGGTTGGTTATGAATAGGCTTGCTTGTGGATTTTAAGGACCAGAACTATTCAATAATTCTGGGATCTAAAAGTGTCCGACCAAGACGGAAATCTGTCAGACGTTTTAACCGACAAAAATTCTAAACGAGCCACGGACATGTCCGACCAAACTGGAAAAGTGGCAGGCATTTTAATCACACACCTGAAACGATATAGGTGTGTGCCAAGGCGCATGCCTCTCCTGAAAAAGATGCCCTGAGAGACTAAATGTAAAGTTTTTTTAGCGAAAAATATTTTGCTCGCGTGGACACTCTGACGTGAGCAATTAATTGCTCAGGAGGTTATTTGCTCATGGCAAGGCCTGTACTGAGGAAAAGAAAAATTAGAATATCATGCAGTCATTTATTTTATCTCTTGAGCACATGGCACCTGAACTTCAAAACCCAACCAACTGCACCTGCATTAGCAAAAGAAAATTCAGAATGTATGGTTTAGAAAATTGTCCCAGCAGAGAAGACATGTAGGCAAATTCAGAAACTGTGTTCTACAGTTAATAAAAAACATGGCAGTTGAAATCCCTACAATCTCCATATCAATGTTGTCTCTGATTGTCTAAACTATGTCACTCTGGTCTAAAAATAATCAGCACTACATGAATCCAACATTGGCAAGAAGGAAAGGGGATACCGGTAAATCAACAATTTTTAAAAAAATATCAATATTTTTTAGGGGGTTTCATTGATTAACTTTTCTCCACATTTGTAGATTGCCTAAACTGACCAAATTTGCAAAATTACTTTCCATAATTCGAACTTCATAAAAATGGAAAGAATTTATACCTAATAATATATACATATATATACAAATTATACCTAGAAAACTTTTAAAGCAAACACTGCAATTTTTTATTCATCAGATTGAATATTGTATTTTCTCATTAAATCATTTGTAAAAGGAAAACTTTCAATTCAAAAGGTTTTCATTTTATTCTGCATAATACTGCTATAGGTTTTTTGAAATATACTCTTCAATGGGATGGCATTTTTTTCAATTCGTCCTTTCTTCAGGGTTATTAGAAGGACTAGGGTTTCCTATAACAAAAATCTTGATTAAAATAGTTCTATAACAGAAAAAACCTAGTAATTATCATCTAAACGAGAAAAAAAAGACCTGTCCTTGTGTAACATTCAATAACAACATCTTGCATTGTTTTAACACTCTGTTCTACTTAAATTTGAATACACTTGTTTCATTTTCTATCCCTGTTAAAGGTCCCAGTGCAGTTTATACTATAAAGATCTATAGAACTTTAAGTTGATAAAACACTTAAAGTACTTCACACTCCTTTAGTCATCAAAATTGTAGACACATTCTTTTTACTTACCCATAAAAAAATTAATGCAAGGAATTTTAAAGTTCTCAAACACAAGCACTGCTATTTTTCAATAATCTTGTCATTAAAAGGAGCATGTGTATTTCATCAAATTGTACAGAAATAAAGTATACAATGTTTGCACACTGATTCTTAAAAGCATTGCATAAAAAAAAATCAGAGAATAATTTAAAATAAACGTTTTGCTATATTTTATAGATAATGATAAAAGATGAAGAAAAGATAATCGAAACTTTTACACCAGTATATACTTCCTCGACTCAAAAAACAGACTGTATAAAACAAAACAAAAAATTAGGAAAATTTTGGTTTTGCGGTAAATTTAAGACATTCAGTACCCGTTATGGTCCAGGATAAAACAAAATTGTAATTAGGTAAAAGTAGAAAGCAAATATACCACAGTTGTTCTTGTTGTTAATTTTATAATTTATAGGATTTTTTATATAACTTTTATATTCTCACTAATTGGAAAAATAATGGATTACCAACCAACATGGTATCTCAAGCTTGGTTAAATCATCAGACCACAAGTTTAAGGGTATTGTGTATAGTACTAGTCCTTAATTCATGGAAAAATCCAAGGATTTCTTCCACAGCAAGGAATTGACCAGGATTAAAGTTGTAGGCATTTTAAGCCACCTATTTTGAACAGGCAAAACACAGTGATGTTAGTGAAACATACAACCTTAAACAAAACAAAACAAATAAGCTCTCACCTGGACGTCTTACTTCATTCATACTTCCACCTATGATAACATCTCTCTAACTATAGTATTCTACCTAAAAGCGAAAGTGAAATGGTTTTAATATTACCAACTACTTCTGTTCCAAAACGAGTATAAGACATAACAATATTAAATTAATACAATTACACAATTTTGATATAAGAAACAGGTTTTAGATGCTTTGTGAACCTAGTACACCTGTACAATGTGCATGTAAAAATTAAAACTGTCAATGCCATGCTACTTTCAAAATAACTTAAAATCTATGTAAAGGTATCAAATTGAAAAAAAAGAATAATATCTAGCAATCCTTATCTTTTGTTGTCTTGTCATTAACAAGCCATTTTTTGTTTAAAAAAACACAGTCTGGCCTTCAATTTGTTTTGAAAATGCAAGTTATTACGTTATTGCCATTCCCTAATAATAAAAATAAATACGAGAAGTTTGATTGATGATGACATTTTTTATTTTATTTTAATGGATATTTTGTCTTGTTACTACAAGACACTATCAACATTTATGTCTTGTAGTAACAAGACAAAACTACTACAAGACATTATCAACGTTTATAATGTCTTGTAGTAACAAGACAAAATATTCGTTAAAATAAAATAAAAAATTTCATCATCAATCAAACTCCTCGTATTTATTTTTATTGTGAAGTTATGTGCCCGAATTAAAATATTTAACATTTCACATATCAATAATTCAGTCTTGAATTAGAATACACTGTTAGATAAAAGATTGAATTTTTTGTTCACGGAAAAACAACAAAATCAGCTGAACCAATATACTCCCAGTATATACTTAAAATAACACCCAGTCAAAAGTCACTGACTGCTAAACTATGAAATTTTTTATTCAGGATTCAAAACGGTCAAATGGACCAGAATTTAACCAATTTTTTTATGAAATGGCTTTATATTGTGATGTAAATTAAATTATTGTAGACTGATTTATATTCTTTTAATACAGCATTCTGTTGTCAGTGCATATATAAACAAATATATCTTCCTGCTTCACATAGGCAGTTATTCAGGAGGATTTTGACTGTTTCAAGAGAAAAGATATGGTTGGGTTGGGTGATGTGTAACACCAATTTAAAAGACAGAAAGAGTTCTGATGATTTAAGAAGCAGGCTGATTATTACTAGCATTAGTGATATTACCCAGATAGGAAGATAGAGTTGGCTGAGATACTTGGAAAGGATGTAGGAAGGGTGTGTAAAGAATTAGGCAAAGCTGAAAGGTAGTTTGGGGCAGGCGATAACAAGACAGACTTGATATATACAGAGAAATTTGAGTTTAGAACCTTTTTCAGCAAAATTGCCCTGTATGGCTAATTTTTTGTAGCGAAATACATTTTCTTATAGAAAATTAAGTAATTACCTATTTTTACAGGCAATTGAAGGAGTTTTGACAAGAAATGCTTATAGTTAAGGAGAATTAGAGATTTTTGAGAAGGAGTGACAACCCAGCTCAGGCCATTCCTTGAGACGAGTGTGATCGCACGTGCACTCGCCTGCACACTCGTAAAAAAAATTACGAGGGCTTTTTTTGCACTTGTGAAATTTTTCTTTTTCTAAAATATTAGCTATAAAGTGATGAAAAAAGCTTTCGTGATAAAGCAATATTTTCGCTTTCTACAATGCTGTTTTATGATTTTTACACGATCTACAGCAATCTTTTCCCCGTCTAGGATCCCGTTTTCATGATGTTTAAATGATCTACATCGATCTCTTCGCTTTCTACGATGTCGTTTTTATGATTTTTAAACGATCCACATCGGTATTTCACTTTCTAAAATCGTATAGAGATCAATTCAAATAAAATATTATACGAATTGAAGCAATCTTGAAGACAATTCCTTAGTATTCAAACATCATTTCTATACAGCTTAAATAACATATGTTATGGAAAACAAAAACTCCTAATTATTTTAGCGGGTGCTTTTTGTAGCTCTGGCATAGTTTTATTTAAGAAATGGCCTGCTAGCTCAACCCTGCTAGGTCATTAATTTTAAAAGATAAAATAGGACAGAACTTGAAATTGTTAAGTTCTTCATTTTCAACATAAGCAAGACAAGATAAGGTCTAGTTGGCTCATTGAAATTCGAGATGTCTGTAGCTACACTTTACAGGGGAAAAATGGACATAAAAATATGTTAAACAAGTATGCAGCTAAAGATTCTGCTGTTAAATCTCACAATATTATGTCTTGAAATAGATTCCTCAAAGCTGGGAACAACACAGGACACAATAGCAGCGATTTATAGATACAGTGGGACATAATATTTTGATTCTTTTTCTGGAACAATAGATATATAGAATGCAACGATTTCCAATTTGACTTATGCCTTCCTCCTTTTCTTGCAGAATGCACTTACACATATACCAAATACTCACACTAGCCTCAATAATTTCAAAGTATAACCTGTCAATTGTTCCCAGAGCCTTAATGCAAGGTCCAAACACATAACCCATAAAGTCCTGAAAACAAAATGCCCAATTCTGTTTCAGGTCTGTTTGGAGGAGTATGAGTATGATCGCATGCAATAGAATGACAAAACTGGTAACCTTGTGGAGATGAGTCAAGCAATATACAACTGAACTAGCATAAAAATCTCCTACACATTTTAAATGGTTTTAAAAACTATTTCACAAAATTTTAGCTAGCTACAGTTACAGAAACAAACAGCCTTATTGTATAGCTATACAAACCCTTAGGTACAAATAGATACACCGCAAGCACAACATCATAGATATCAATAATAACAAAACTACAGCAATTTTAGAATTTGGTAGCTAGCTAGCTAGGTCTGTTGCTGGGAAGGTGGGAGGTGATTCAAAACAAACATCAAACAATTTGACAGCAAATTTCCACATGTCAACGAGTAAACTTACAACAAAAACATATATACATAATGTATCACTTTAAAAGAACATATCCTAGTATCGACTTGATAAAAAAAATCTACTAGCTAATAGACTAGACACTGTCTGCCGGAGAACAGAAGTATTTGTTTTCTGCTCATCCAGAGTTTATCCAATTGAGAAAATAGAACCCAAAGATAACTCAATAGGGATTTCTGTTTGTAGCTGAAACTTTATTCTTTTTAAAAATATAATTACATAGTCTATTATGAAGTTAAAAAATAAATATACTATATCATTCGAGGTTTATTTCGCAGGGTACAGTGTCTAGAAATGATTTCCCCCTCGCTCCGGAATGTTGTTGTTGTTGCGCACAGTATAAAGTAAGGCCGTCCCAGTTTCGGACCATTTCATTGGATCCAAACATTTTGGATGGCTAGTTCAAGACGTCACGAAATAATTGTCTGTGTCGGGACAACAACTGACCAACGCATTCGGTCAAATGTCACGTAAACAAAAAAAATATTGAGATAATTAATAAATTCTGTTCCTATATCTTGGACATGACCGGTATATAAAAAATTTGCAGGCAAGCAACACTTAAGTTTATATTAAAGGTTTTAATGCTTGTAGCGGAGTGCTGTTCATTTGGATCTTGGATAAAGCACTACTGTCGGCCATACTATTTAGCCAAACGTTCCAAACTGTAATATAAATAAAGATGGTAGCTCAAGTTCTGCAGGAAGTTTCATAATAGTAAATCTTTACAGCATGGCTGCATAATATCACCAGGCGCAATTGAGACGTAATATTAGCCTTTAACCTATGTAATTCACCCTTTGGGCATTTAAAAATATGTTTTCTGAAATATTCACTATTTTGATCCTACTCTAAAGTTGCTGCTTTGCTTCCTCAAGTTTGCTTTTTGTATCCCACCCTCCCCATCCATCATAAGGTACTTGAAACTTTACCCCTCCCCTCTTTAAAACAGAACACATAACGCTATTGTAAGTATATAATAAGTGCCCTAAAAATAAATGAAATAATAATGGGCTTCACTAAAATGGTGTAGTTTAATGTGAAGATCAAGGTTATATTCTTGTGATCTACTGTATAGCTAACTTGCCACAACAACTATCAAACTTCTTATTACAGCTGTAAACAATTGAAAGATTGTAGCTCAAAGGAAATAAATGTCACAAATGCACCTCTCCCCTCTTTTGTTTGTAGCTAGAACACAGCTATAGATAAATTCCCTTGTAACATTTGTTTTCTTTACAGCAGTAATCTTCTTTGGCTCTGAAGTTTGTGTGACAGAAATAAAGATGCTAGCACTTGCTGATGAGAGGCTTTCCTGTGATTTTTTTTCATGGACACATCATTTTGAGGCTTTAAACTATTACTAGGTGATGCATCAGATATGTCAACTCACACGCATTGAGCGTCTGACACACACATTTTCTTTAACTCAAACGTCGAAAGAATATTGTTAAAGTCACACGCATTTCTTTTAAAAAAGCGAGAACCTCTATTTCCACAAATTCTTTCTTCATTTCGAGTCTTTTTGATGAAGAAAATTGATTTTGTCTTTTCCATCTTAATTTAACCCTTTGTCTCACTTATCAAATCGATTTCACCTTTTGTCTCATTTCTTTTTTCTATGTACACCAGTTACAAGCATACTAAATTCGTCCCGTATATTCTCATCCCTAGGTATTCAAAACTGGCTGGTTAAATAATCGTACATATGTAGCAATAATAAAAATTGTCACGCACGATTTAGAAAGTTGGGGTCTCTGGATGCATTCTGATTCAAGTCAATGGAATGAAATAACCTTGTTCACCTAGCTTCCCTATCTTTTTTTTCTATCGCACAGATGCCAGAGCCTAAAAGAAAGAATTTTTATCTATTTGTTTGTCAACACTTTGTTTTTAGTTGACATCTAATTTAAAATAAGTCTTCTGGATATAATTAAGGGTTATCAACTTATAAAAAAGCTTATTTTTACGGTTTATTTTTATGGGTTTTTTGTAACTGATTCGCATTGCACTTATTCAAATTTTGTCAAGAAAAGAAAAGTGATGTGTTGTTATGAAATGAGTTTATTACTTTGATACTACTTTATTATTATTATGAACTCTTATGGCATCTCTTGTTGTGTTACAACTCTTTCACTACCACTAACAAAACATAATTTAAAATTGTTTAAATTTCATAATATTAGTTTTGGTTGGCAGATCGTTTTTGATGTTTAAACTGTCTTTACTTGTTATAAAACTCATTTACATGCCTTACACAAAGTTGTACTCTATTAATAATAGGATGCACAACTGTGTTTTTTGTTTCAATAAATTAAGCTTTTTTTTAATTATTTTTACTCATTTTTTTATCAACATCATGTTGCTTTTTTTATTATTTTTTCTTGGCTGCTGACTTTTTATAGTACTTGTTTCTTCATTTTATTAGGCATGCTTTATACGTTTTCATCTGTGAAATTTAGTTTTAATTTTATTTAATATAGAGAATACACAAGTGAAATTATATTAAATATCAAAAAAATAAAAATAGAAAAATAGACGCATGGCATCCAATAAATTTGACGTGTGAGTATCCTTTTTGATTTAATTATACTTTTTTAAATATTAATATATATTTTTCAGAACTGCAATGCGAATATTTGTTTCTTTAACTTTTTTGTCAATGTCGATGTTATCTTTTGACCTATTATCCAACCCTGAGTTTTTATTATGTAATAAAATCTGTGGTTTAACAAACAAAGCTAGTAGGGTATCTTCATATGGTTTATTGCTTTTTTAATTAGGCTTAATGAATGGTATAAAATGTTTTAGAAATCCAAGGCTGGGGGTGTCTTTTCGAGGTCTGCCACTTATTAGAGAGAATACAGTAAACCTTTTTATGCAACAGGTCTAAACTATTGAAACAAAATGTTTTAAAAGTATCAAAAGAAGAATCCATCTTTTTCCTTTCTGCATTCAAACTCCTTTACTCCATTAGACAAGTAGGAGTTTAATAGGAAAAAGGCATTTTTACATTATATCGTTATGCTATTTTCACTTTCCATGACTTTTTTTCAATTTCTATCAAGTTATTTTTGCGTTTTTATTTTTTATTTTTGTAGTATTTGTTTTCTAAAACATTTAAACTGAATTTCTCAAATAATACACAAAGTAGCAACTACTTATCAAATTTCTTTCACTTTGTTTCACATACAGACTCTCCCGTGAAGACAGCAACGATAGTAGCAGTAAATCCGACGAAAGTGAAGAAACTGGAGAGAATGGGGAGGTGAGTTAGAGATCCTGTAAATCCTAGACTTAAAGGAAATTGTCAGGTGTGGCACAAAGAGCAACTCAAGGTGTGTTTTTGAATACACATCATTGGTAACATCATTACACATCATTGGTAACCATCCAACCCATGCTAGCATGGAAAACGGACGTTAAGCCGAGAATGATGATGATGATGATGATGATGGTCAAACTCAACCAAGTTTTGGGTTTTGCATGTGTATTCAACAAAATGCCTTAAGGAATCAATGTGTGAGAGCATGTGTGCTTGCTATCACATATCTTCTTTTAAAGTTAATAAAACTGGGAATAAAGCTACGGGACACGGCAACAATTTTCATGCGATTGCAGCAAAAAAATTGTTTTGTTGCAATCGCATGAAAATGTTTCACTGTGTCCCCACATCAAATATCCTCATTCTGCAACATTTTTCGCTCAAAATTTTTGTTGCTCTAAACAAAAAAAAAAAATTCAAATCAATTTGGATTTTTTTTGTTGCTGCAACAAAATTTTCATGTTGCAAATGAGGATCAGGAAATTTCTCGTGTCCCCGCACTTTAAGGAGAATTTTTGCAACATTTTTTATTTTAACCAATCAAATTCGTTTAAAAACAAATCAAAACAAAAGTTTTTCAATCACAACAAATTAGACAAGATCAGACAAGACTCCACATGGTGGAAGATCAAGCGAAGCAAAAACTTTCGGAAGAAGAAAAATTGAACTTATTAAATTTTATACCGAAAACAAATCGTTGTAACCATGGCCTTGTCCAAATAGATCGTTTGGATTGTTTTTTCTGTTTCTTCTTCATCAAGAAGTGCAATAGAAGCGATTATTATACTTCGATCAACTGCGACGGCCATCATTAATCACTGTCACACATGTTTTGGTTTCATTTTTATAAATTTTGTTTCATGTGCTGGAACTCATGCGACACGGAAACAACTTTGCATGCGATTGCAACAAATTTTTTTTGTTGCAATCACATGAAAATTGTTGCTGTGTCCCCGTAGCTTAAATAAAGATTAAAATTTAATTTAGGTGAAGACAATTTATTTATATTTGTTCTAGGGGCCTGGCTGTCTGTATTTTTGTAAGAAACAGCAATATAAAAACTTTGAGTTTTTAGGAATGTTGATTTACTTAAAAAATGGCTGCATTTAGGCTTTCATTATTTATTTTTGTATGGTCAAGTTTTAACAAATTTAAAGGAAATACAGCATTATTTAAGTTTAAATAACTAAAATAAAATAAAATATTCTTGACAATAACAGATTATTTTTAAGTTATGATTTCCATCACCCATTGTTAACATTGTAAGCACATAAATATCATTATTAGCAGTCAACGTTTTTTTTGTTTTCTACACCAAAAACAGCATTCCCTATAATGAACTTAGGAGTTGGATGTTTTAGTAAAAAACAAAAATGTAGATTTATAACTACTTGGAAAAAAAAATTTAAATTTCATATATGCATTCATTTAAATATAGTTCCAAAAAGTTGTTTTTTAGTATTTTACAAATGTTATTTTAAATTGATAATTATGTATCACTAACATGATTGATTTTCTCGATATTTAAAAAAACTCTTGAAAACACTTTCACACCTCTCTTACATTTCTATAAAGCAAAAGGGAGTGCAGCCATGTTTAAAGGCAATGACTTTATTTAGGAGCAATTTTTTCTTTTATGTTGTAAAATAAACTATGGTCTAGATATTTTATCCTAAAAAAAAAGTTTGAAAAGGAAAATAGCACTTTGTAAACAAGAAAAATGAGTCAAGAATGGGGCTTTTGTACAATGGAAGTAAAAGTTATTTTTACTTTTTTCAAAAATTTTTGTCTATCACGATTTTACTATGGAATAAAAATTGGGACTCAGTAGTTTGATAAAATATTTTTTAAAAAAAGAGTGTTTAAAAAAGGTACATATTAAAAAAATTCAAATATATTTTATTAAAAAATGCATTTCAGTAAATGTATGTATAAATTTTAATTCACTTTCTCTGAAAAATACAATCTAAAAAAGCAATGCTTAAAAGGTATGCCATAGCAGCAAGTAGGCAATTGTATATGTTGCAAAGCAATGCCGTTATATGCAAATATATTCAAGTAAGGCATATGTGATGGGGCTTGCTATAGATTTACGAATATATCACGTTACAGGTGGGATCAGACGATTCGTCAACGAAAGAAGATGCAAACAAAGTAAGCAAACTTTTAAGCTTTTTGTACATTTGCTCCTTAGTTTGCAGGCCTATCAATAAGAAAATAACACCAGAGCTATAAATCGCTCTCCCAAGGTTACAATAATTTAAACTGGGCGAGCAATCTGAATAAATAGAATAACTTTATAAACGCATGTTTTATTACAAAGTCTTTTTTATCTATTTTATTTTATCTTTTTTTATATATTTTGGTTCTTTTTTACTGTAAATAATAGGAAAGGGAACATTGATTTCCATGTAAGATGAATTGATATTGCTTGGCCAAAAAAACTTTTTTGGGAATTGGGGGAGCAATTAATGGCTCAGCTAGTTTCTCATTTCTTAGAATTGCCCGAGTCTTTGCGTGAGCAAGAGCAATTGCTCTCCCCTTATTGATAGGCTTGAGTTTGTTTTTCACACCATGTTGAACTGCAAAATAAACATGGCAAATTTTAAGTTAAAGATTCATTACAAAAATCTTAACAGGCCTGCAGAAAGTGAAATAGGAGCTGCTTGCGATATTTTTTTCCATCTTTTAGTTTAATTATATTATATCCGTTCGTTCATCAGTGTCAAGCTTGCTTGGACCTTCTTACTAGTTTTTTCATTTAGACAAAATCATTTAAATGATTTTCTATTGCGATATGCAGCTTGATTCATATAATATCTATTTATGGATAAAATATAAGTAAGTCACAACATGTATCACAATAACATAAATCTCTAAGATCAGTATCTGAAGAACATGCTTTAGAAATTTAGTGAAATCTAAAAAGAATTGCTGTACATCAGTTTAACAATGTTTTTACCTTGTATTCACTTTAACACTGATAATAATTTAAAAAAAAAAATGCAATATTTCTTTTATTCTGGGTACATGTAATACATACACAAGCATTTTTTGAGCGAAACTGCTGCCTCATAATTATTCTTGATCTTCCCAGTGTCCAGTATATACTAAACGGATACTGAGTTGTTCTGATGTTGAACTATTATAAAATAAAAAGACTGAGGTAAATGCACCCAGCTTGAGGACTGTGTATCCATAAAACTGGTCACCTTCCGTTTTATTACCTGACTGCAAATATCAAAAATACAAAAAATCAAAAATTTATTTTTTAAACTTTTATGTTATTAAGTTACTAAAGAAGATAAAAACAATAACTTGTGCGCACATTTGTGACAAGATCTTATAAAAATTTAACTGGCAAAAACTGGAGGCTAAAAGATCAAAAAAACAGTCACGAATTTTAAAATTTGGTAAATATAAAAATCCCTTCAAGGTGGGAATAAATTACAAAAGTTCATTACCAGTGACTTTTGTAAAATAAAATTTTTAAATTAAGCTTATAGGAATTTAATTTTATACCTGAAAATCTGTAAAGCGACTTTTTAAATTAAAAAAAGACTTGCAAAAGCCTAAATAAGACAATAAAAAAAAACAATATGTTAGCGAATGTGACATTTTTCTAAAACTTTCCTAGAGAAAAACATCTATATTGCCTGTACAGACAGAACTGGGTTATGTAGATGTATGTAACAAATAGCATTATTTTGCCAAAATAGGATTATTTTTTTTTATAGTTCATATTTCCTGATGAGCCAGTTGTAGAGAAAGGCGAACATCGACTGCAGTATTGTTACTGTCTATGGTTTTCCAGGAAAAATCCTGGCAAGCAACAAGTTACAATGAAATACGAAGATAGCATCAAACTGATTGGTGCTTTTTCATCGGTAGGTTAGTCTTAACACTACACGTTTAAAGAACAAAATTTATACAATATTTCTTCGATGAATGTTTTAATAACTTTTTAGTTCATGTCAGCACTTCGCAACTGCATGCGCGTGATTCACGTTGGCAAATTTTATTTTATATGGTTTTCCTTTAAGTTTGAATTATAGCATGAACTTACAAAAGTTTTGCTCTTGTTTTCTCTATATGTGTATGAGCATGCCCGATTGCAAAACAAAATATAAATAGCCGACTTGTAACAAAAGTTTGGCGATGTGGGTTGTTTGTGTATGAGCACGCGCAATCGCAAAACATATAAATTGCTGACTTGAAACACAAGTTTGCCGATGTGAAATACAAATTTGCCAATGTAAAATACAAATTTGCTAATGTGAAACACACGTTTACCAATGTGAAATACAAGTTTACCGATGTGAAATAGAAATTTGCCGACTTAAACACAAGTTCGCCAATGTGAAATAAAGGTTTACCAATGTGAAACACAAATTTGCCGACTTGAAGCACAAGTTTGCTAACTTGAAACACAAGTTTACCAATGTGAAACACAAGTTTGGCAATGCGAAACACAAGTTTACCAATGTGAAACACAATTTTGCCGAAGTAAAGCAGGTAAATGTCACGTCGATAGTGTTTTGCCAAATCAAAAAAGTGAATTAGAAAGGCTGTTATACGAGCTGATTTTAATAGTTTCTATTAGAAAAAGAAAAGGAAATCTAGTTTTTAGTTTTGATCTAAACAATTATTTTATCAAATTTGAGCACCACAATGAAAAGGTTCATTGTTATAATTACAATGTTTATACATATTTATATAAAATATAGAGCAATATTTTATAAAAAACATATTTTAATGAGAAACGTTTCTATGGAGGGAAGTTCAGGGAAATTTATTTATGTTTTGAAAAAATAATCATGGAAAAGTCAGGACATTCAGTTGGAAAATCCTGTTTTATTCAGCTAAAATTTTGTATTTTAGGCTGAGCAATTCTGGGCATATTATTCATACATGGTCCGACCAGGAGAACTGACTGGCCATAGCGATATTCACTTATTTAAACATGGAATTAGACCGATGTGGGAGGTAAGGCCTGAGTTTCTTTGTTTGTTATCTTGTTGTAGTTATATGCCTTTTTATTTATTGGAATTTATAAAATTAGGCTGGAAATAAACATATTTTTGTCATTTTTAAGCTGGAATCTTTTTTATATGAATTTTTTTTTACTCTGTGGTTGAAATAGTGGAGGCATTTGGAAAATTGTCAAAATCTAATAGTCGGGAAGTTGGAAAAATAAAGTTATTGTTTGATATTTGTTTTTTATTGAAACTTCTACTTAAATCGATAACAAATCTATAACATCCTCAATGGGAATAGACTGATCGGTATCTTCGGCTCTGGCTATGTAAAACCTTTTCAGAATGCCTACTAACACAAATATCCTGGTGGCAAATCTCTCCAAAATTCTAGGTGGTTGAAGAGGGGGGGGGGGGAGATAACAAATTATTGTTTTAAAACTAAAATTGATACTGTACTGAGTTTTGTATTCATAACCTAGGATAAAGCAAATAAAAATGGTGGTAAATGGATAGTCCGACTAAAAAAAGGATTGGCGTCACGTTGCTGGGAAAACCTAGTATGTTCATTGTTGTTATTTGTGTTTACTGAGTTTATGCAAGCTATCAAGGGAAAACATGTGACTAGGCGTGACAGGCTAAAATATTGCGTTTACTGAGAGTGGATAAATCTGAATCAACAAAAAGACCGATGGATATATGACGGCTTATAAAAATTATATTGCATGCTCATTGCATGCAATATAATTTTTATATGCCGACATGTACCCATCGGTCATTTTGTCTTTCCAGTTAAATTTCTTTGAATTTTGAAAGGGTCCTTAGAAATGTGTTTGCGAGGTTTGCGCCTCATTTAGTATCTTTAATCAAGTTTAAAACCAGGCAAGGTAATGCTTGGACAATTTGGATGAAAATTAAATTAATTACTTCTATCAAAAAATAGGGGTGTTTTGCCTACGGGTATGCGATAATTACTCGGAATTTCGTTCTACCGATTGCTTATTTTGCAGATATTAGCAATGTTAGGCGAGCAATTCATGGTTGGACCTGAAGTCTGCGGAGCTGTTGTATCCTTGAGATATCAGGTATGTAAGCCGTTATATTATATGGTTGGTTACATACACACAACGCGATTTCTACTCATTATGGTGGATTTATTAAAAAACGGAATTCAAATAAAAAATGTTTCTTTTTTCTTGTTTTTTTTTATGCAAGGAGTACCCCCTTGGTTCATGCTACAGAAATGTGTAAATAGTACTGGAAAAGTAGTAGATGAACCCGCAGCCAATTTTTTTAGCTGCTGTTTTTCTTTGTTACACGTGTCGATAAATGAGCTACAATCAGTGGACAAAAAATCTCAAAAATTTTTAAAAAACACGACAAATACATAAAAATAACAAATGCTGGTCATATCAAAACCATAGTCCAAATCTCAAAAAGCTTTTAGCAGCACCATTCCAAAACATTGATAATAAGGAAAAGGGGCAAAAATGACAGACACGAACAGTTTTGCAAAAAAGGAAAGTTTTGTTTAACACCGTGGATCCAATTAGTCATTTTAAAACCCAGGTAAATAGATCACAGAAATAGCCATAAGGACAGCCGGTTATTGCAAATACTCACTTGTTTTTTGGTGTGCGCTGCATGAAATAATGATGAAAATTAGTGAATGAAAAGACGTAAATCAATAGGCTTAGAATGAAAAAGAAATTGTTTAATAATTCAGATATTATTTATTTTCTGTATCACGTAACAGAATCTTTTTTGGAATCTTTATGAAATATGTATTTCTCTTTTTGCAGGAAGACATAATATCAATTTGGAATCGAAATGCCAGTGATCAAGCAACTACATCACGAATAAGGTAGATATTTTGTGAATGTGCCACGTCTTTAGAAGTTTTATTGACAAGAAAGCCCCAAACAAGTCCTTTATTGACTATCCGTTGCGCAGATATATAACTTCGCACAAACCCAGCGATCTCTTTTTTCAACCAAATGCACATTGTGCTCTGTCAGTCGTTTCTGTACATCAATTTGCTAAACAAAAAGGTCCTATTAAAAAGAGTTATCGGCCTTATTACCATCGAAACATTCGTGGAAAAGTTGATAGTATCCGAGGTTTTTTCAAATTTCCAAAACATTCAAAGAACGGCAAGAAACGTAAAAAGAATTTGACCAAAAAATATTTTGTCGTTCAAGATTTAATTTTCTTCTTTTATGGGAGATGTGGACAGTTTATCATGCGCATC
This sequence comes from Hydractinia symbiolongicarpus, assembly GCF_029227915.1. Taxonomy (NCBI): domain Eukaryota; kingdom Metazoa; phylum Cnidaria; class Hydrozoa; order Anthoathecata; family Hydractiniidae; genus Hydractinia; species Hydractinia symbiolongicarpus. Next base: position 25,273,804 of record NC_079877.1, read on the forward strand.
GGCTAAAAATAAAGGTTGCTCGCAAATAGATGTTTCTACCATGTCATTGGTGATATAAATTTTACCTTTGTTATTGCAGAGACACTTTACGACGAGTTCTTAACCTACCGCAGAATACAATTATGGAATACAAAGCTCACATGGCCAGTTTGACGTAAGATTGTTTTTACTTGTAAATGGTTGGTTTGGTCTGTTTTTTTGCCGTAAAAGTACTGTAAAGGGAGAAATTATTAACGAGACAAATTTTGGCGAATTTTCGGGAGGTATAAGTTATACCTCCCGATCTTAATATGTAAATTACATTTAGTCAATATCTTTTTGTCAACCATTTTTTTTATATTCTAGAGACCATTCCAGTTATCGCAACACAAACGTTTTCGTGAGATGATCGTTTCTTTATGCTCCATGTTCAATATTATGTTGACTTATCGAGACATCTTTGTATTTGCATTCATTACGTTGGATGAGTTTTTCAGGCACCATTCTGCTTGTTATTGAAGATCTATATATACAACAAATGATTCACTTTTTTGGTCGTCCTTATCCAATTATTTTAAGCATCGTCCAGACATATAAAGAGTAATCACAACGCGGGAGGGGGGGGGGGGGGGTATTTTCTTTTTCTCTTAAATCCTGACTTTATATCAAACCAAGACTCTAGTACTAAATGTCTTCATCAATACATGTTGGTTTACTTCATCAATGCATGTTGGTTTACTTCATCAATGCATGTTGATTTACTTCATCAATGCATGTTGTTTTACTTCATCAATGCATGTTGTTTTACTTCATCAATGCATGTTGATTTACTTCATCAATGCATGTTGTTTTACTTCATCAATGCATGTTGTTTTACTTCATCAATGCATGTTGATTTACTTCATCAATGCATGTTGATTTACTTCATCAATGCATGTTGTTTTAATTTTATCAATGCATGTTGATTTACTTCAGCAATGAATGTTGATTTACTTCATCAATACATGTTGGTTTACTTCATCAATGCATGTTGGTTTACTTCATCAATGCATGTTGATTTACTTCATCAATGCATCTTGATTTACTTCATCAATGCATGTTGATTTACTTCAGCAATGCATGTTGATCTACTTCAGCAATGCATGTTTTACTTCAGTATTGCCTGTTGTTTTAATACTCTCGGCTATCGTATAAAAGACTAGTTAAAGATGGATGTATTTTGTAGAACTGCAAAAGTGTTTTTAAATATTGCGGTAAAGCTGTACCGCTAACGCAAATACTTTTTTTCTTTAAAGTATTTTAAAGTGGTAAGTACAAACAGCTGCTGAAATGTTCAAATACAAAAATATTTTAACATCAAGTTTCAAAAACGCACAGGTTACAGGTTAGCTGGACGTTTTGAAGAAAAAAAGAGGAAAAGATTGTCAGCAAACCCATTACTGAGTTAACTGATAACTGTACCCATTGCTCTTGAGATAAGCGTGGATTAACGTGTTTCCTTTCAATTCTTGTGCAGATTAGGCTGGTGAAGACCTTGGAAATTTTACATTAAAGGTTAAATTTAAGGACAAGATGCTTAAACTAAAAAATACTTTTGGTTGTCACAGCCATGTTCGCGATGCCTGGCAAGACATGTTAAGAAAAAGCATTTGCATTCAGAATACAGAACACATGAAAAGTTTAATTGGAAGGATTTTAAAATGAATATATGCTGATATATTATAAATTTCAAAAGGTCCGTTATGATGTAACTTTATGAGAGAGGTTGAAAAGGTGTAAGTAAGCAGAGGAAGGGTTGGGGAGGCTCAAAGATATTGCAATGACAAAATTTACAGCCAGCAATAAGCAATTAGTACAGTCCCTACGTTAACGATGCCGTCAGGGCAATCAATGCAGCCTATTATGTGCGATAATTTGTCATGGTAGTGGGGTTTAAACTTTAAATCTTTATGTTTTCTATTGTTATACAAGAAAAATAACAACACGCGCAGGCAAACTACTACGGTTCACCCTCCACTGTAGTGGCGCAACTATCATTGTCCCTGGGTCTCTGCTCGTTAACGGTTGTCACAAGATTAATTTGAATTTTCACATAGTAAATTATTAGTTAAAGGGTAAGAAAGAACCTTTCTCCGCAAAAAAAATTAAACACATTTTTATTTATATTTGTGAATAAATGTTTTAATATATAATTAATTCACTGCTGGTAGAATGATGTAAAACTTACAACGTGGTAATGCTACCCTTCAATTTTGTTTTGATGCTGTTTTAAATTCTTTATGCCAGTTTTTTAGCCGCTGTGTAGCTAGGTAAACAAAAAATAAGTAAACAATGTGACTTTGTTTGTCTAGCTACACTTTCCTTTTTAAACTGAATTTGGTACTTTAATTGGAGAAACTTTCGCGAGAGAAAGTTTCGCGAGAAAAAAAATTTGCGAAATTTTTTGGATAAACTTTCGCGAAGAAAGAAATTCGGAAAATTTCGCGAGATTAACTTTCGCGAATGAAGAAACCTGCAAATTTTCGCGAGATAAACTTTCGCGAACAAGTATTTTTCTGTTAGAAAAAACTTCAAAATTCTTAGCATAATCGTCACTTTCTCTAGCCATAATATAAGTTTTCAAAAACTCTTATATTTTACAAAGATGTTTCGTCATCAAAATCGTCAAATAGATCGAATGCATTGGTATGATGTTCTTCAGGCTGCCATACTTCCTCCTCATCTTCGTAATCTCCGTTGATATCTCTCTGGCTGCGAAATGAATCAAACTGTTCCTGGCGTAGCTGACAGACTGCGTCCAAATTTGTTGCAACAGTTGAAGGATTGTTACCCATCAACGGATCAATATCATGAAAAGGATCTATGTTTGGTAATTTTTCGGTGCCTTGCTTTAAAGCATCGTAAATGCCTGCACTTTTCCAACCATTCATGACGACTTTTTTTCCTTCGCCTGACGTTATGTAGTTGTAGAAATCCATTATCCAACCCGCGTGTAGTGGTTTGAGGGTAGAAAGACGCAGTTTGATTTCGATTTCTTCCAATGACTTGCCAGATTCGAGCTCATCGGATATTTGTTGCGAGTACCAGTTATGGAATTTCTTCGCAATAAATCTTTTGGCGCTCCCATTTACTGTAAGATCTAATGGCTGATAAAAACGGGTCATGTTTGCAGGAACATTGGTAACTAATATGTCGTTTTTCTCTAAAACTTCTTTGACTTCGGAAGTCATTTGCCCCGTGAATACGTCCATTATCACAAGTGCCTTTTGTCGTTCATCAAGACCTTTTAGCTCCCGCTCTTTTTTAACATACGGAACAATTACTTCATTCAGCAATTTAATGGACTCGGTGGTGTTGGAAAAGTGTTTCCTGTTTACACTTAAGGAAAAATCTTCAGGAACTTGTAACGCGGTAAACTTTGCAATGTTTTCCCACCGTAAATTAATTGCATTGGGAGAAATTTTCCTGATAAGGTAACAGAAAAAGTGGCTGTTATAGATCTCTAATCATCAGCTCCTACAATTGTAACTGCTTTGCTGTTTTTCTTTGCAAGGGTGCTGTTTCCACATTGAACCATTTTCAAAGGTGTTTGGTCGAAGTTGATTATCAAACAATCTGGAATCGTGTACTTCTCCACTTTTGATGCAATTTCGTACAAGAAAAGGTACTCGATCTCTTTTCGGGCAGATTCTGGGAGATCAATTTTGGCACAAGTTTTTCGGCGACGACAAAATCCCATTCTTCGAAATAAACTCTGCGCCCAATACGAAGATTCAAGATTGATGTCTCCTATAATGTTAGGGTATTTTCTGATCAAGGCTTTAGCGGCGGCATTAGCGATAGACCAGGTGATAACAGCACCCCGATTGCTCATTCCTTCGATGTACGTTTGGACCATATGATCAAATTTTCCTAAGAGCAAAGGTCGTCCAGTCATTGAACTGTACTTTTCGATCATTTTAAGTGGTTCGACATTTCTTTTTTTTGCTTCTTGAATAAGCCTTTCATACTTTTTTTTGAAATCCCTTACAGTACTTTCTTTTATGTTTGGGAATTGCTTCCGAAAACGCCGGACAGCTGAGGTGTTTCCATGTTCGGAGGCATACTTCCCAATCGTATAACGGTTCTCGTCGGTCCATTTGATGTAAGTTGCAGACTTTGCAGCTTTTCCATCCTGCATTGTTTCAAAATCGATATCGCCAAGTGTAGTGTTGTTCGAAGCATTTCCTAAGAATAGAGTAGTATTTACTTAAGACTGTACTGTTAGGTACTTTTTAAGCGATAATAATCTCAAACCTCTAAATGAAGCAAAATAAATTTTCATTATGATTCATACCTTTCTCATTTCCTTCTTGTAATTTTTGCTTTTCATTTTCTTCTTGAGAGTTTTGCTTTTCATTTTCTTCTTGAGGGTTTTGTTTTTCATTACTTTTTTCTGCAGTGATCGTTGTTTGTTTCTTTACAGAAGCTCTTAGAAACGACATCTTGTTCACTCCGATATGAAATTACGAGAGTAGAGAGTTTTTACGGAAATAAACAAACGTATCAATTTTTGGACACTCTCCACCAAAGGTAATAATGCTGCAAAATAAAGCTAACTACAGAAATAAGTCCCACGAAGGAGAGTCTCTTTCTATTGTTTAATCTCATCCTCTATTGTTTCAAAAATAACATTCGAAAATATCATCCTCTTTCTATTGTTTTAACAATAACATTCGAAACTTTGTTATCATTGATGATTGAAGAGGCCAGTAAGAATGTTGTCAAGAACATTTGATGCGGCTGTTCGTGGATTCCATTATTTCAGAAAATATTGGTCTCCTGAAAAGGAAGAAAAGCTTTTTTGCCTCCACGAAGAAAACAATGCCTTCGACTATTTTGCCATCAAAACGTGTCAAGAAGATGGTACAATTGTTGGTCATTTGCCACGTGAGCTTTCAAGAACTCTAAAGTTTATTTTGGACAGAGGGGCAAGAATTCTGGCAGTTTTGACATCGACACACTACAGAAAATCACCATTGGTTCAAGGCGGCATAGAAATTCCCTGTAAAGTGACGGTGGAAATGTCTCCAACATTGAAAAATGGACAACTTCTTGACCGCCTAATGGAACTAGTAGACGCAGTGTACAGTGAACCAACAGCACCCATCATCCTTGGTTCTATCTTTGCGGACGAATTGGAGGTCGAATGTGTATCCGATGATATTTACAAGAAGAATTTACCAAATGGTGAGAAAAGAAAAAAGGTGAAAGAGACAAAATCACATGACATAAGAGACATGTTATATAAAAACAAAGAATCGAAAAGGTCAAAGAGTGAAGACGCAAATAACGAAAACATGAAAAGACGAGACAAAAACACAGAGACTATCGTCATAGATTAATTTTTTTGTATCTTTGTATCAACACAGATATTAGTATTGAATACTGGATTCGATTTTAAATGTTATAAATTTTCCTTCTCGAAATAAGATTTCTAAGTATTTTGTGCGTTTTTGGTGAAAAATGTTAAAATAGCTTACTGGATAAACTTTCGCGAATGAAGAAATTCGGAAAATTTCGCGAGATAAAGTTTCGCGAATTAAGAAACTCGCAAATTTTCGCGAGATAAACTTTTGCGAAAATGGCGAAAAATCGCGAATTCGCGAAACTTTCTCTCGCGAAAGTTTCTCCAATTAAAGTATACATTACATAGATTTTTCAGATGTCGTACTACAGTCGGTTTCCCCGAGCCTGGGAACCCCCACCATCGCTCCCAGGGATTTTTGCCTTTTGATATAAGAGTAATAGAAGGCGAAAATAACAAGAGTGAAAACAATCTCGTTCCCAGGTCAATATAAAAATAGCTAAAATTTGCACTGAAAAATAAGTTGGCCGGCGGTGTGTGAGAAACCTCAGCCTGAAAAAGATTTTTTTGGTTATTATGGCGCTCCGTTTGCGAAAGTTTGTGTTATGCTTACACAAGGACTTCGCGAACTCAAGAAATCTCGGTAAGGAAATATCATCTGGATACTTTCTCGGATAAAAGTAGATACCATCAGAATAAAAGGGGAAGTTTGCTTGGCTATTCATTTTCTATTGGCAGTAACTACCTTTGGCCCAGTGCAGGGAAAACTATATATAACTAAAGGCGGAAAAAAAGATGCTAGGATTTGGTGAAGAGAGATCTTTTCCTGTGTATTTCTTCTGACGGAAATATTGCTTGAGGTTTTAAACTATTATTGAGTGTAGAATAATCTGATTTATTTGAATTATTTAAAGTCCTACGAATGCCTTTGTGTGACGAAATAGACTAATAATTACTTTGCTTCAATTAGAGCCCCCATATTTTTTCCTGCCATGCAGATGCTAAAGAAGAGCCGAAGGATGAACTTACTGCTTAAAATATCCAACAGCGTTATTATTGTGCTTTGCTTTAAAACTTTGGTCGTGAGTGTCAAGGGTCCTGAGAACAATGGTGTGTGAAAGTACCAATAAGAGGCACAAGCTATCATTAAATATCGGTGTAATTGCACACATTTAAGTAATTTTAAAAATGAAAATTTCTGAGCATCATATAGCTACAAGCTGCCATGCAGATACACACTTTTAAAGACTGAAAATTTTGCCACTTAGATTTAACCTAAGAATAAGAGATCTGTGGCACCGTAGATTAGTGGTTATAGCTCTCGTACTCTGTGCGGGAGACCAGGGTTCGATTCCTCTTGACGGCGATTCAACATGGGCGTGTGAATGTTACCATAGCCTTGGGTTAACCCAAGCCATGTGAGGGAAATTGGGGAGATGGCTCACTGTGTGGGCTGTTGGATGTTGCCGGGAGTTGTCTAGTAGAGTGTGGGCCCTAATTGGGTCTGCGTAGCTCAAAATGAGCATTAAATACTCTAGGACTCTCCTTCTAAGCCATGGCCCCTCCTGGAAATAATAGACAGGGTATATCCCTCGATATTTGTAAGGCTAGCCATGTAAAATATGCACATATATCTATCTATCTATCCCATGATCCAGGGATTTTTGTTCTGCCATATTTGTTAACCACAATTGAGGAATGCTTGTGCTGTATGTAAATGTATATGCTGGTTCGAACCAAGCTGGGTTGTCATAAATGTTTTTAGTTTTCCTATTAAAAAAACACAGCCAGCGATAGTTACAATAAATAATTAGAAATATCAGTCAGTCTGACTGTAAAGCATCTGATTTGGTACAATTAAATCTGTGAAGATACTATAGCTTACCTGAACTAAGCAGGAAAATCCAATTAGGAGGCGCATGTGCCAATAAGAGCGAAACATCTCTATCCCTGATTTGAAGGAACTGATGCCTAGTTTACGGGATCCCTGGTTAATAGCTTGAGCTTAACAGTTTGCTGCCAGTATATCCTGCCTGCTGTGGGATTTTAAAGTTACATTAATGCAGTTATTTTGAGATATAGATTGTCTTCTTCTTGGGATAACTTTAAATGCGACCAGCTCTTGCCATACTGCATGTGCTGGTTGTAAGATAACTCAAATTTCTTCAGATAACTTTATTAAAGAAATTTCTGTATATATTTAAAGTGATATTTTTGTATGTTGTACAGGATTGAAAGTTGTTGTTTTTTTTGTTCTTCAAATATTTACTGCCTCATATTTTAAAATTATTTTTCAGAAATTATATGAAATGAATGGCTTTGATTTCATTTGCACCATTACGTATACCTTTAAAAAGACGAATACAAACACTTGCTGTTCTCTTTGGAGTCTTCATAGCATTTCTTGCCCATGCCACAGGTCTAGTCTTGTGGTTAGTTTTGTTCCTTTCTAAATATTGGCCAATAGCTATTTTTTATGCAACAATTATTATTGTATTTGACCGAGACCGACCTTCACAAGGTGGAAGAAGATTTTCAGTGATTCGAAATTTAGCCATATGGAGATATTTTTGTGATTATTTTCCGATTAAACTGGTCAAAACAGCACACTTGGACGACAATAAGAATTACATATTTGGCTTTCATCCACATGGTATTATAACCGCAGGAGCATTTGGTAATTTCGCTACAGAGGGAACAGACTTCAGTCATGTTTTTCCTGGAATTAAGCCATATTTACTAACACTGAAAAGTAAGCTTTACTTTATAATTTTAATCTCTTTTTATCTCTATCTATTTCATCTTTTAAACTGCACCCGTAAAGTGGTATATAATCAAGCATATACCAGGTCTTTTATTTTAAAAAGACTGGCATGAAGTGAAATTCATCATTAGGTAAAATATAAGCCACTACATTATTCTGCACAACTAAATGGAATGACCTAAGTAGAAAATATATTAAAATAATGTCATTTTGTGTATTTCATTTACGTACTATATGCATGTATATATGTTGTCCTTTTGATAAATATATATTTTCATATCAATAAAACATTTTGTGCATTGTTGCATGTGAACGATAAAATAGTTCATACATGGAAAACACGTTTTTTAGTGTGATATAACCTAGAAATGACAATGCATTTCTTTGTTTGGTTTTAGTTCTGTTCAAGTTTCCATTTTTTCGAGACTTTTTCATGGGGTTTGGTATATGTGATGTTTCAAAAGCCAGCATTCGTTGTATATGTAAAGCGTCAACAGGTGGGAATGCTGCAATCATCATTATTGGAGGTGCAGCAGAGTCACTAGATGCTCATCCAGGATCATGCACGTTAACCTTAAAAGATCGGAAAGGCTTCATAAGAATGGCACTTCAGACTGGGTAACTGCTGTTTGATTTTTAAAAAAGTGTGTTACACATACATTCTTATGAATTCTAACTTTTTTTGGGTTTGTTTAGATATTTTTTAGAATGCCGGAAAAACATGTTTACTTCACTTGAGTTGTATACTTAAGCATCAATTAAATGATAAATTAGTCAAAATTCATATCAACTTTATCAGTAATTTTCGACTTTTTGTTATTGTAAAGTTAAATAAATGGATAATGTGTTATAAAAAAAGGGCTTCAAATCTTAATGAGATCTTTCTACTGTGTTGTATGTATATAGGCTTTTAGGAGTAAAAAAAAAATGTTGTTAAAAGATAACTGTTCCCTCTGACTTTTTTTTAATATTTGTTTATTTTCCACGGAGCCATTAATTCCTTTAGACAGCCTCATAATTGTCAAATCTCAGTAAGCAATACACGCAAAATGTAAATTTGGCTGACTCGTAAAAATCTGTTAAGGCATATTTGTTACGGGCCTAATAAGATGTATGTGCATGGAATGTAAATTCTTTAACTTTTTTTTCAGTGCCAATTTGGTCCCGGTGTATTCATTTGGAGAAAATGAGTTATACAACCAAGCTAACAACCCTCGTGGTTCCTTACTTAGAAGATTACAGGACAGAATTCGAAGGTGGTTAACTTTTGCTCCTGTTTTGTTCTATGGTCGAGGAATTTTTCAATACAACTTTGGGTTTCTACCTTTTCGGAGGAAGATAACCACTGTTGGTAAGTAATCTAACCAACTGAAGTATTTTAACTACCATCCTTAATTGTGGGTGCGCCACACCCCACCCTGCGCTGCCACCTGCCCCTGGTCATCTCTCACAGTGTGTGTTATTTGTTCCCTATCCATAAACATTTGAGATTTCTTTTTCCTCATTAAGTTCAGTTCTTATAAATTTTGCAATATTTTTGGGGCTATTAAATTAGAAAGTGAATAATGCTGTTGCTGCTAATCTTTGGTGACCGCAGCATGGAAATTTCTGAAATTCCTCTGTAAAATGAAATTGTCCTAACAAGTCCTGGAATTTTGACGAAAATTTTAAAATGTCCTGGAATCATCCTCAAAGGTACAAACTTTTAAAATTTTAGCATAGTCCTGGAATTTAAATGTCTAATTCTGGGTAAGCTCCTAGTGTTAATAAAACGGAAAGCTTAAAAGAGAGGATCGGGCGAATCCTGTTTTTGTTAGCATTTTCTAATTTGCGTGTGGATGTTTTAGTTGGAGCTCCCATAAAAGTTGTGAAACGCTCGAATGCAACCCCAGCAGAGGTGAATCGGTTGCATCAGTTGTACGTAAAGAGACTGAAAGAACTTTTTGATCGACACAAAAAGGAACATTCCGACTATCCGAACGCTACTTTAGAAATTTTATAAAATTAATTATAGATTGAGACTTAGAATTTAATCTAAATTTTAGCAGCTAACCCAACCGTCCTATTTTTCTTGTTTAACGTACCCTAAAGTGGTCATGGACTGTTTGACTATCACTCTTCAGGTTTAAAAAAAATGTTCCTTTTTTGTCAATAAATTTGTGCCGTGATTAAAAAATGTTTTTTTGTATATCTGTGATATAATGATTTTAGAAAATAAATTATTTTTTTTTATGCATTATATATAAACTTAAGAATTTTTTGTTTAAATTATATTTTTGTTATGCCAACAGAAATTACTTAAAAGTTGTAAATTTTTACATTAGGTTATCTGAATGTAAGGTCCCAGCGAATGAATCCAGTGAATCCTCTTGTTCTGTTCGACCATCCAGGAAGAGAGAAACATAAACAAAAACATGCGATAAGAATTAAGCCGCATTTCTTATGTTTTCTTTCCCCAAAATGTGAGAAATACATAAAGTTAAAAGCAAAAAACTAAAAGAAATTGGCATAAATTTTGCTTTAAACTGCGCATTTTGTTGCGTCTTGACTCTTGACTGGCAAGACAAAAAAAGTGCATTCAACCAAAAAAATCTTTTGTGTCTGCCTAAAAGATTAGAACCTAATTTTATCACTTTCAAATTTAACTCACGTTTATTGTGATATTGTGCGAATATGATTTATTGAAAAGATAAATTATATAATTTAATAGAGCATTTAACAATTTAACTTTGTTTAAAGTTATATATTTTTATAATATACAGAATATAGTATAGAAATTATTCTTCGGAACTGTAGTATGGTTGTTGTTTTTTATTCTTGTTACGTCATTTGCAACATTTAACTAATTAGATGTGGACTTTGCTTTGCTAGACGTTTTGGCATTTATTTTCATGTTGTAATGTTAAAAGGGTTTCCTGTTGTATTTGTAGTAAACCGTGCATATTTGAGAAATAACGCTGGAAGTAGACATACAGGCACAACTGCAAACTAGGTATTTGGGGTCTATGTTTTATAATCCTTGCGATACTGGAAAATCCTTAAATTTTTCATTAGAAAGTTCCGTGAATTTTTCAAATATTGTCAAAATGTCAGAACAAAGTTAGGAATAATATCAATTTTTTTAGGTATCTCAGAAAGATGTCTGGAATTTTAGGCTTAAATGGTTCATCAGAACTAAGTTCAGTTTTCAAAGTATTATTGGTAAAGATAGCTTTCAAACAATTGTTCATTTTATTATGCCTGTAATTATGTTTAGATTTCTAGGGTAATCCAAGATTTCAATAAATGTGCGATATTTTGGCTAAAATAAGTGGAGGAAAAATCAGTAGAACGTCAGGAATTTTATTTGAAAAGTGTCATGAAAAATGTCGGTAAAATAGGGGGTTAATACATAGTGAAGACAAAGTATTTGTTCGGCGCGAAGAACTAATGGAGAGTCGCCAAAATAGAAAAATCCCTGTGAAATAGTGTTTTTTAGCTAGGTCCGTTTTTCAGTTCTTAGATGTGGAGACAGTTTTGTCCGTTTTTTGAACGTGACGGAAAGCTTCAAATAGTGAATGCTCCATAGCCGAAAGGTTGCCCAATCGCTAGTTTTCAAGAAAAATTGAAATATGCCCTCTGATTTCTCTATAGTATCCGTTTGAAATTTTAAAACTAGCTAACGGCTAGATTTGTTAACTGACGTCATTTATTTCCTACGTCATACGTTGTTAACTGACGTCAAATTTAAAATAAAAGGATAAAAAAGATTGAATGTGACGACGTATGGAAGGATGGATGAAGATGTTGATTTGGAAGAAGGTAGATTGTAAACCATCTCTTTAACATATTTTCTTTTTGACTCTTACCGTAGACAGTTGATTTTAGCTTCCGCGATAGTCTAAGCCAGAAATCAAATCTTTGTCTGCCGATGGAGCGCAAACTTTACTTTAAGTTAACATAAGGTAAACAAAAAAAATGTACTTTATCTTTATTTTGATTTTTTTCTTTGATGTATATCACAGATTTTGCCGATTACCTCGATTAGTTTCCGCGGCCGAGGGTGAGTTTTCACGCTTCACCGCAGTTAAGTCAGTTAGAAAGCTTTTTAGAGTAAGAACCAAAAGTCTAAACACTGGTTTCGTTTCCAATTCATTTTGATTCTATTTTATAACTACGCATTTCTGTTGACCACCCTCTCCAGGGATTTTTGTCTTTTGATACGAGAAAGACGGCGATAAATGGGGTTGTAAAACCGCATAATACAGTTTTTAATAACAATACATGAATTTATTGAAGGCATTTAACCGGGTATGTTATGATACAATTCAAGTTCACTTTGCTTTGTCACGTGACCAAGAAAATAAGAGGGTGGAATAAGCTACTAATGATAATAATAGTTTTGCAGATCCACCCACCCGCCCTCAGTGAGAGTCTTCGCATAAAATAATTATATATATTTTAATATTAGAATTATATTATCTTGTAAAAGTTTACCGTATTCCGGCTGCATACTACCTAGTCTGAATTACTACACTTGTATCGCATATACGAAGGTTATATAGAGTTAATAAATCAAGTTATTTTCGATTGTATGCAATGAATTAAAAAATAACATTCTCTAATGTAACGAGTGATTCCCAGTATGTCGTAATCGAGGCGAAAGCAGCTCACGCTATATTCTCTGTAATGAGGCAAAATCATGGAGTTGACATAGGTTAGTAATCCTTCTCCTATCCAGTGTTTAGGCGCAGAGTTTCAGGGCTCTTTGTATTGGATTGGCTAATAAATTATATAAAAAAATAAGTGAACGAAGTTGGCATTTTTTAAAAAAAATCATGAAATTTTAAATCTGCGTTGAAGCCAGCCTCGATCCTAGGACCCGTTGTCTCCTTTTGCGCAGCGCAGTACCAATGAGAGACAAAAAGCCTTGAGAACGAGGTTATGTCGAACCAACCCTAATAGAGTTTATTTAGAGCATGGTTGAGGGAGTTATTCCTTGCTGAATTTCTCCTAAAATTTACAACAGTGAACTTGCAAAAAATGTCTGTACCTCTTCATAATAATTACGACGCGGTTTACTTTTATCTCATTTGCTCCATTTATTGACATGACTTTTTATTTCAGTTTATTAAACCATTTTATTTTTAAGCGTTACAAAGTGATGTCTTATTCCAAGAATTATTGAAGAATGAGATTTTTGATGACTATTTTAATACGTTCTTATCTTTGCCAGTAAGTTGATTTATCATTTCATGTGTAAAAATTTTAAAACTTTAAATACTCTGTCAAAGGTTAATTATTAGCCAAATTTTACATATTTTTTTAAGTTTCTCTATACTGACTGTATTCTGTATGTTCAAAATAGATGTGCGTAGAATAATTTAATCGAGCTGAGGATGTAGAAGATAACAGCGCAGGAAATTCCTGTGAATGTTTCCACACGCCACTGATTATGTTTTTTATTTCTGTTATCACAGTGAGTTCCGTTAACTGTAAAAATTACCGTTAAAATTACTTTATCCTTTATCAAAGTGACTCGTTGTCCGTAAAAACTCCTTTTTTTTATAGTGACTTATTTTGTCCTTAAAAATTACTTTCATCACATTCACTCTCGTCGACCGTAACAATTTCCACCAAGAAGTACTTTATGAAGGCGCAACTAAGATAACTTTGACATTCTGAAATCGGCTGTTTACCTACTTTGTTAATAGGATACTGTGCTGTTTTTTCATTATTAGAACAGCAAGAAGTCCTAAAGGCAACATTGGTCATTATGAACTTTTCTTTGAGAATATCATTTTGACAAGTGTATGTTTTAACCCAAGCTCACCAGTAAAGAACGTAATGTTATTGTAATACACCACGGTGTAACGAAATATTTTAAACCTAAAAATATAACTTTTATTCGTTTTATTTTAAGCAGATGTCAGCCTAAATAGACCTAAAAAACTTTCTAACGGAAGGAAACATTGTTGTGATCAAGAGAAGAAAAATTTCATTTTTTTTAAAAAACCAGCCAGTTCTGCAAGAATTGTTATAAGGTACCAGTCGTTAGGTCAGGGGAAGATTTATAGGATTTCACCTATCAAATATATTTTGATATCACTATTTTCTACTTGGCAGCTGTCTTAAACAAACGAGATACGAATGATCAGTCCCCCGCCCCCTCGTATTTGGTATTCATAAATGTTTGAAATTCAAGTTATCTTAAATTTAGATATTCGCTCGACGTTTGATGTATCGAAGGGATAATGGTTTGTTTGAAATCGAACCTCCAGTGAAAAGAACCACACACGTAAGCTGAAAATCTTCTCTACTCTTTTTCATTGAAAATATCGGCACAAAATATTTTTAAAAAATATAATAAAAGTAATCTGGGAACAAGTTTAACCAAATCATATTTTCTATATTCTTGTTAAGCCCTTGGAATGTTAGAACGCTACAGGGTTGTATATTTTGAGCTCGTGTATAATAAATTGAAATGAGATTGACCTCTGCGTATCATTTAATCTCGATCCCAGGTCTTTTAGCGTCTTTTGACTAGGGCATTTACCATGTCAAGCCACGAATGTCCTGGGATCGAAGTTGCGTATGATCAAATGTCTTGCAACATCCATGGCCTATTTACAATGCTATGATTTCTTTCTTTTCTAGCATCTTCTTCATGACAAAGTAATTTCTTGGATTAGAATCCATCGTGGTCCGTATTTTCTCAAAACATCAATTTGCAATGAATACAGGTTGTGTAGGGTGTTAGCAGCGTTACCTGTCTGTTTTAAATATGGTAGGTTATATAAATTTAAAAAGAAATTTCAATGTATTTGCAAGCGATAAATAAAGAAAGTGTGAATTGTATAATCAACTTAAATCGGTGAAAAGCACAAGATCGGTAAATATAACTAGCTAGTTTTCAGTATTTTCTTTAGAGACGAGTAAGCTATTTTTTATTCTTTCGTTCATTCAACACATCTTCTTCGTCTCCAAGGACTTTTACTCCTGACCGTTTTACGTTTATTATAAAGTCAAAATGCTTTTAGAAAGATGTTGAATTTGGTATTCTCACAACCTAGTACCCAGGGCATCTTGTATTTTTCGGGCATCCAGAACGTCGATACGAACATATTGTCCTCGTGTCAAAAAGATACAAGATACCCTGGGGTCGAGGTTGGTATTCTTAGTGTATTTGTTAGCAGATAAGTCAACGTTGAACAGGAAATTCTAAAACACGTCCTGGGTTTTGCGGTAAAGATTAAAAAATTGGTATTACCAAACGATTATGTATTCATTGTTATGGCTCCTTGCCTTTGTTCCTAAAGTTTGAAGTTCTCTCATGAAAACCTGACGCACGAAATAGCGATACCCGAAACATGTTATAACCTGAGGATCGGAATATGTACAGCGGGAAAAGCCTGGCTTTTTCCACAGGTTAACGACCAGTCTCTATATGGTACCATAGTTAGCGATAGCTGTCTCTGCAACACGAAGTGCAATATATAAAGGCAGGACTATATTTCTATGTTTATAATACCAATAGCGCGTCTGTCTGTTTATAACGCATATTTGAGCCGTGTTACGAAAGCAGGAAATACGATATATAAAACACGGACTCGACCATGGTTTACTGACTAGTCTCTATAATAATAGCCGTCGTCTGTCTGTATCTGCGCGGACCCCCCGCTGAGTTAAAAAATGATGTTACGGAAACACGAATTTCAAATGCGATATATTTTTAGTCACTTTGTTGCGATAGGTAAATATAAAGGACGGGCGAACCCGTGGATTTTTCCACGGGCAACGAGTAGTCTCTTTAATAATAGCTGTCGTCTATCTGTTTGTCTGTCTGTTACAGACACACGAAATGCGATACAAAAAGGGCGGGCGACCCTGTGGATTTTTCCACGGGTTACGGACTAGTTTTCCTACATACGAGGGCTAAAATTAGTAGCTGTGAGTAGGGACGCTTGGATATTCCCGTGGATTTCTAGATAACTAGTGAATATGAACCACACACAATTTTATTTCTCAGAATCTGTCAGTAACGAAGAACTTCACCAACTTCAAAAGAAATATTTAAGTAAAGTGATTGATATACAACGTCTGAAGAAATACTTTAATGGATCTATAGGAGAGTATCTTTTACAATTTTGGTTAGATGCTGAAAGATATAGAAGACAGGTAAACTTCCTTTAAAAACCTTTTAAGCAAGATTTGATACACGCAAATCTTGTGAATAAAGAAATTATATTCAACCTACCTTTGCAACTAAGTAAATCTTATATTCAATCTTGTGAACTATGCAAACCTTGTATTCAATCTTGTGAACTATGCAAATGTTATATTTATTCTTGTAAACTATTCTCTGTAGGTTCCTGAAAATTGTCGGAAATTTGTTCTGCGTGAAATTCAAAAGAAGTTTCTTACCGAGGGTGCAACACATGCACTAAATATTTCGCTTTTTGAAAAAATAAACTCGCATTTGAAAGAAAAAATGGATAAAAGTGCAAAGAATCTCTCCACCATTTTAATCTCTCCTCAACAGATAGTAATGAAGAATTTAATGGAGTACTGGATACCTAAATATATCATACATCGTCTGCGAAGAAGAACTACAGCAGTTAGCAGATGGGGTAAACTTATTTATTTCAATTCACATGCTCCATAGGGGCGGATAAGATATATGAAGGGCGTTCAAATTACTTGGGCGTGTATGGCGTTTTGTATTAAATGGCGCTGGTGCTTAGACAGCAACAAGAAGTGTTTTTCTGTTACGGTTTCCTACAGGTCTTTCTTAAGCATTACGAAGTTTATATCCGTTCTTAGCGAATATTGAACGGATCTGCAATAGAATATCAAAGCGAAGAAATTTTTAACCGGCGATTATTTTTATTCCATACTGGGACTCAAGTAAATATTTTTTTTTTTGACAGGAAAATTATTGAAAGCGAAGGATAAGTTACCAACAGAAGTGGGCGGAGATGAATCTGGTGAAAAGCCTCATCTCGTTACCGCAGTGATAAATGAAATGAAAGAGAAAATGAAAAAGAAAAATGAAGAACTACGTCAGAAAAAATCCTCGCAGAAACCAGAAATTTCCGGTGAGTTTTTATGTCGCTCAAACGTTTTTTATCGGTTCTCTTATATCGAGGAATCACTTCAACTCGCGTTTTATATTACGCAATGCATAATCTTTGTAGATAGAATATTTCGCAAAGCATTCTCGTGCACATATTTCTTTAACAATTTTCAACTTCGTTTCAAGACTTGTTAAGTGTTCTATAACCAGACGAAACCTTGTTAAGGCTCTGCCTCAAAACAAAAAAAGAATAACAAGCCCTAAGGAAGAAGTTAGCCAATTTTGTTAAAAACCCTTTTGTCAAAGCAAAACATAGAGCATTGTGATAGAGGTTGTAGCTTCTAGCAACGATAAACATGATTGTTTGATTTTTGTTTAATGTTAGTTAAACATTGTATATTCATTCAACCTCGTCCCCAGACGTTTTTGCCTTTTTGACATCTAGCGACTTTGACATCAAAAGCGACAAGTTTTAAAGGGTTTACCCTGATCTGCATATGCGCATTGAAAAAATAATAATATTCTCTTCGTCGTAGATGGTCCTGTGGCATAAGGTCTCTATCAACATTGCTAATAAAGACATAAATTCTAGGAGAATAGACGATATTAATGAGACGTTCTTAAGTCAAATATCGTGTTTCATAAATCTCTGTCAAGATGGCTAATAAAGGCATATATTAACTTTTTTTTTTATTCAACCAGCTCCTGTGCATGGCCACGTCACATCAACGTCCAGCAGCAGCGGAGAAGAAGACGAAGAAGTTTATAAAGAGAATGGTAACCAGCAAAGGAAACAAATTCTGAATTCAATCAAAAATAAACGAGAAAAACAAAAAGAAATGGAAGATGCTATTAGTGATTTAACAATAATAAAAAATGGAGTTAGAACAAAAAGGTCTAAGGTGCGACAGAATTATGTTAACCCTAACTGCCAACCTCGTCCCCATGACTTGTTAGGCTTTTTATATTTGGACTCAGGCCGTCTAAATATAAAAAGTCTAACAAGTTCTGGGGACAAGGTTGCCTAACTGCGTAAATAATTTAGTTACCAGGACTTATTTCTTTTAAAGAGCGAAAGTCGAAGATTAACATAGAAATCAACTAAAACCTGGGAAGATGAAATCTGTATTTCTATCCTCCAAGCTTAAACGAAAAAATTTTATTCTTCAAAAAAACGTTTTTATTGGTCGATACGTACAGATTATTCAATTGTATCTTTAAGCAAACTTGTCCGTGGAACAAATCCGCAATACTTTAATTTGACTGATTGTGCTTTGCTCAACAATTTTCGACCGCCGACGCGAAATCAAAAGGCTGAATGCGTCCTGCAATCAAAGAAAAACCTATCTACGAGTCTTATTTTGTTTATATATCATTATTTTTTAATATCGAAGTGTGGTAACGAGTTAGATTTTTTTTATTCTAGAAACATAAGAAACCTACTAACCAAAACGTTTTAACTCTTTCGCTACAAGAGGGGGTTAGAATGAAAACAGATGCTTTATCAACTACAGAGAGCTCAAAAGAAAGTATTGCCGAATCTCCTTTATCCTTACCCCCTCTAAAAGCTTCTTATGCAAAAGATATTACAAAAGAATACAACAAGGCAACTCTATTCGAAGCTTTGCATGTTGAGAAGGAAACTGCATACGAGGCTGACATTGAAGACGAGGCTGATATTAAAGATAGTAAATTATCTAGAGACGGTACGAGTTAACTTAGTAGATTTCTTGATTTTTATTAAGACACGCCCCGTGCAAAGTTTTACCTGTTGAAATAACCCCAAAAATTCAACTGACTACTAATTTTTTCAATATTTACCGTTTTCAATCAAAAGTAAATTGTTTAAAGCTGCACCTTCGTTACCAGGGATTTTTACGTTATTGATATGAGAGAGAGTGTTTCAAACTGCTGAGTCATTATATATCGAAGCTACTGTCTTTCTTTCTTGGTATATGCTTCTATCGTGAATGCTCTTAAAAATATAGATAGTCTTTACGAAAAACATCCGCCCTTTTCTTTAGAACTTATTCTACCTGTGATTGACAGCTTTGAAAAATCTTTAACATCAATGATGCAACCTGGAAGTCCTCCACCGCAGATTGTGACGCCATTTTCATCCTCGTTTGTTAAAGGAAACGAACTGATCAACAGCAAAGGTGAAGCATCTGGAAAAGTTTCCTTTTATGGAGTTGTGTTTTAATCAAATTTCTAAACCAATCTTAAGAACTAAAACTCAACGAGTACACAAACGCATATGCGC
The DNA here is from genome assembly GCF_029227915.1 of Hydractinia symbiolongicarpus. Taxonomy (NCBI): domain Eukaryota; kingdom Metazoa; phylum Cnidaria; class Hydrozoa; order Anthoathecata; family Hydractiniidae; genus Hydractinia; species Hydractinia symbiolongicarpus. The sequence goes on from NC_079877.1 coordinate 25,293,212, forward strand.
ATGGTCAGAAGATTCAAGACGGTTTATTTTTATATAGTTTGATGTTTTGGAATTTTGCACTTTTTGAACAAATAACTTTTCGAGAAATCAAGGGACTTTTAAGGAAAATTTATCGTTCCCTACGAATGTAAAAATTTTTACTTGGATGCTTGTATGTTTTTAGACAGAGGGAAGAAATTTGAGCTATTGATTGGTGCACTGACCACAGACCCTATCGCAGGTCAGCCGCTGATTAGTTATTTTCTAAAGACTGGTAACGAGATTGCTGAGCACAATTTGAGGTTTTGGACGGCGTCCAATCAAGTATTGACGGACATCCACAACAACGACACTGTCACACGTCGGAAACAATATCAAGTGTTGATAAATCTGTATTTGTCAAGTGCTGCTAACACAAAAGTGTCGTTAACTTGCACAGCCAAGCAAGAATTATGTACGTTACTGTTGAAAGATATCGGTGTAACGAGACTAATGGAGACATGTAAAGCAATTGCAGAGGTAGCTATAAAATTTCTCATCTTCAGATTTTTATCTTTTTTCTGAGTTGTTATAACGACGCCAATGCCCTGGGAAGAGGTTTATGCTGGAAAGATCTGCTCAATCTTGTTTCCGATGTTTTTGAGAATTTCTGTCGGTCACGCAAAATGGTACCACAAGTCATTTTTTTTATCGCAGTGTGTGCGTCTTGCTAAGACGCACACACTGCGATAAAAAAAGGACAGACGAACCCATGAATTTTTTACGGGACGCCAACTAGTATTGGAAAGGAAACTAATAAAAAACCTTCTCTCCCCCATTTAAGTAACGAAAAAAAATCGTTGTTGCAAAGTTTTCTAAAGTGTGTTACATTGGAAAAATATCTTCTTTGCTAATAAGTAGGTGAAAGGAGAAAGAGTAAAAAGGTGTATTTTTTTGTGTTACAGACATTGGAGCCATATTGGGAAGAGTTTCTACAAAGTGATGACGACTCCTTCCTCAGAAACACAGTACGTATTTTCGTTTCAATCTCGTTCTAAAGAATTATCACTTCTTCTCCTTAAACACAAAGTACATCTCGTTGTTCTGCGTTGAGTAAAAGCCTTGGGATTGAGGTTGGGTTACAAAATTTTAAAGAATTATAAGAAAGCGAGCATGAGGTTATGGAACTGATACAAAATTTACTTCATGTTTTGCACTTAAATGTCGCTCCAAGAAAATTTCAACCCCGAGCAAGGGATATTTACTTTTTTTTTATATTGGAACAGATCCTATGTAAACAAACTTAAAAAGCCCTGGGAACAAAGTAGAGAAATTTTTTTTCTTAGTTGAGATAAAACAAAATAATTTTTTTTTAGACAAAATACAAGCAAAACATTCTTCACAAAGGCAAACGAACCAATGCTTTTATGTTTTCTTGCATCGGAAGTAGTGATCAAAATGGAACGTTTGGGCCAGGTTTCTTTGACGAAGCCTCTAATACAAGAAAAGAATTCCGTGGATCACGGATGTGGAGGGCGATGCAGCTAGCATTGTCTATATCAATACCTAGTAAAGAAGTTTTTAATTTGTTTTCTTGGGTGCGCTTACCGACCAAGATATGTCGCTTAAAAAGTCTCTAGTGAAATCTCTTAAAATTCGAATGAGAGTTGAACGAGGCAAATATTTTGTCTCAGATAAATTAAGGTACCACAGTGCCTGTCTTCATTCATGTATTCATTTGAGCTGCCTTAGACGACAAATTTATTTGATTTTTTTTATTTCAAGTGCGTTATTAGATCTTAATTTTTAGAAATAGTTTGTCCTTCCAAAAACTTTATCTTGAAAACTCTAACAGGTCGTTCAAGCAATTTCTACAAAACCGGTCATTCTTGAGGTGGTAGAGTCATTTTTATCCCTCTGTATTTTTAGCAGTGTGTGTATAAGTAACACTTGCGTTTTATTTTACTTATAAAGTCCAAAAAAGAAATCTATGTGTCATAAAAAGGACTTAGGGGTTTCATGATACCCTTAGTCCACTAAAAAACTAATAATTTGACTTAATCTCTGCAGCATATAGAGGAAACTTATTCTTTTAGTGGCTGGTTGATGTGTAATAACAGAACAATGATTTCTTTTATATATTCGTCAGGGACCATGTAATCCAATGAAACTCTAACTTTTTAACTTCAGAACAAGCAGAACCTCTTTCAGACGCAGAAGAAAGTGAGGGTTGGACTTCAGATGAGTTTGTTAATGAAACGTTAGGAAAAGAAAAAGTAGGAGGTAGCTTAAACATACGCAATTTACATCTACTCAATCGACAAGCTCAAAGACAAAACACAGGACAATTGGGAACTCTTGTCAATAGCACAGGTTTGGCGCACAATTACAATGGATCGTTTAGATATAACAAATTTGGTCCTGAAACAGACGATGAATTTAATCATGTCGCTGTTACGGAGCAACGTCTTCAAAAGGCGTCACAAATTAAATTACCAAGACCAAGGTGACTAGCTTAATGTGTTTGTTTATAATATTTATTCATTTATTGATTCGTTTATAGTTCTTTTGTTGATTTATTTGTTTGTATGTTTGGTGTTGTTGTTGTTTTCGTTGTCGTTGTCGTCGTTATTGACGTCGTTGCTGTCGTCGTTGTCGTCGTTGTTGTTGTTGAGGTCGTTGTCGTTGTTGTCGTCGTTGTCATCGTTGTTGTTGTTATCGTTATTGTCGTAGTTGTCGTTGCTGTCGTCGTTGTTGTTGTTGCAGTCGTTGTTGTCGTTGTATTTATTGTTGTAGTTTTTGGTCGTCGTCGTTATCGTCGTCGTCGTTGTTAATTTTGTTGTCGTTGGAATAGCATTATTTGTTCTTTCAGATGCTTTCAAGACATTTTGTCAGATTTTAATCAGTTGGAAGGTTTTAAGCGCTTTCTGGCTAAAGAGGATCAGGAGACACCTCTTGTTTTCTGGGTAGCAGTCGAGTCGATGAGAACAACATGCAAAACTGCTAAAGCAAGACAAGGTCGAAGTTACGGTATTGTCAAGCGATACTTTGGTCCGAGTACACAAAACGGTATCATTTTATTTACATTTTTGTAATACTTACTAGTCGTTAACTTTTGGATTTACTTTATTTACTTTGCGGGGGACGTGGAATGAAGCTTTGCGCAGCTATTTTGAACACACAAAATACGGCTGTTTTTAAATAGTTTTTTCACCTTTAACTGTGTCACCGTGTAAGCTAGGACCGCAAGGCATCAAACATTTTCTAAAAGCTCTGTTCAAAAAATTAAAAGAAATTACAGGAAATACAGGTTTTACGTTGCTCACGTGAGCCAGACCTTTAAACTTCTTGCAGCTCTCATGTTTTTTGTCATATTTGTTTACTGTTATGGAAAAAGTACTTTAAACATACTGTAACTTTTGCGAATACAAACTGAATTGGACGTCTGTGCTCGTAATTCCACTTTGAACTATAAAACTATATTTATTTTGTAATCAGGCCAAGATTTAAAGTGTAACGCCGAAATCATCAAAGACATACCATTCCTGGAGAAAGTAACACCAGCCATGTTAGTATCTGCACAAGCTTGCGTCGCTAAAAGCTTAGAGGAAAACTGGTAAGTCAATCTTTGCTGGTATATTTTTATCTACACGTATAAAGTATGGTTATAATGCCCAACCTGCATACATGCCTAAATACTAATACAGCATATCTCAAACACCACCCAAAAAGGTCAATTAGGTGAATGTGCCTATCTAACAACATGGTTTACCTCACGAAGTAAACCAAAATATGTGTCTAACGCAGAAAGGATTCATACGTGCCCAATCCGGCATACGTGCCCATTTGTTCCGTTTTTCTCATGGAACAAAGTGCTTGCCTAAATAAAACCTAGTGTGGTATGGCCAACACAACTCGAAGCCAGCACACGTTTAAATAACAGTTTGTGTTTTTTCTTATGTAACAGAAATGCATACTAAAATAACAACCTTATTTCGCCAATACTTCAGAAAAACGCGCCGTTGTTTGTTTACGTTAACAAGTTGCATTTACATAGTCACGCTTACGGATTAAAATTTGGTGTCTACGAATATTTCGTTTAAAATGATTTGTTGTACGTATGAAAAGCTTCATCCTAATTTGTATTAGTTGATTTATAATCTCTAGGTTTTTAAAATATGTGCAAACCTTTCAAGATGAGGGTGGTGTAACAGGTGTCACCTTGCTGCCCATATATGGCAATACCACTACAAATGAAGTCGTGCGATGTGTCAAACAAAAAACGGTATGTCGTTCGTTCGTTCGTTCGTTCGTTCGTTCGTTCGTTTCAATAATTTTTATACTGTTTTTTTTTCAGCGCGGTTTGTGGCGCATGTTTACTCGTAATGTCATCAGCTTTCGTCGTGGTATAATGCACTCAGATACATTACAAATGTTTTGCGATTTTTTGAAATTACAACACTCGTTAAACGTTGCACAATTTCAAGCAAGTAAGTTTTTTTGACATTCAGAATAACTAAATTATATTAAGTAGTTTAAATATTTCTTAAGATGAAGGGCTATTTTGCACAAAAAACAGTTAAGCTCAACAGGGTCATCTTTCCTCGCTGATTTTGCCAAGCCCGTTCCCTCATGCCAGGTTTCAGGTTCTGATTCGCTGTTACATAAAGTATCTGTTGTTATCCACAATTCTTAGTCTTCTTGTTGATTTATATATTAGTATTTAATCAATTCTATTTTAACAATAGATAATATAGATAATCAAAATGGTACCACAGCATCACCTAAAATCGTGATCAATAACAAACTAGTTCATACTGAAAAACTTGTGAAAGATTTAAACTTTTGGTCTGAAGTTGAAAGGTAATAAATTTACACGACTTTTTTTTAAAAAACCCAACTTTTTTGTCTCAGTCTTAGTATATGCAATTATTTAATTTCGACGTGACAATTTGGAATTTGATTCCCCTTGTCTCGATAGCCAATAATGCTAATAATGTAGAAGATATTTTTAGGGATTTACAGTCTTGGGGCATTTTCTTGGCACGTCTTTGTTTCACCTCGGAGAACTAAAGCAATACTTTTTAGTGCTCGATTATCCAAATAAAATTATTAGTATATAATATAATTTTAATGCTTGATTATACAGATAAAAACTTTATTTACATCATTAAACAACGGTAGTAGCTGTTAACAGATTGTGCAATGAATGTTCTTTGTAGGTACAAAGATTTTGCTGATGCTGTAGTACTATGCGCCAAGTTGGGCAATTATACTAAAGACGACGAATTAGTTGTTGTTAAGAAGGCGTACACTATAGTCGATTGCTTTATTGACTCTCAAATCACACCACGTGTACAGGTAATAATAAAACATGCAACCTATATCAGTTTTTGTTGATACATTGACACAGATCTTTTCCAATTTCGATCCCAGGACTTCTTCTAAAAAGAGAAAGCTAACGATCAACAACGTCGAACGAGATTGTTTACATCGATCAATGTCAGCCCTTTTTAAACATGCCCTTATTGAATTTTTTATTTTAAGTTTCGTAACCTAACTCTTGTAGTCAAACCTTCTATCTTTGGATATTTTTACGCTATAACTTTATCATGGCCTAAATGACCAATCGCGTACTCGCTAAAAGTATTTTAATCCGTTTTTTAATACCTTAAGGACTTTAAGAAATAATTTTCAGGGTGTTTTTTGAATAAAATTTAATTTTCGCGAAGTATTAATATTTTCACATGTTTTATTCAAGCCAAAATACATTTATTTATATCTTTAGATCAACATCTCAAACGATTTAGCCGAAAATATTATTAATCTCGTACAGAACGGAATAATTGAAAGAGGCTTGTTTCACGAAGCTGCTTTATCCACGTTCTCTACCCTGATTTACTTCTGGAAAAAGTAAGTCCTTAATAATACTGCCATCGAAAGATTTTAGGACAAGGTATATTTTTTTGACAATGAGAAAATAAAACTGCTATGTATGACAGTCATTTATTTTTTTTGGGAAGACAATGAGGTGTAACGGATGTAGACAAACTGTTTCAGAACACTCAACTCTCGCATCGCTTTTAAAGACACCTCAGAAGCCTCTTTATGTGACTTGCGCGTGACTCCAAATATCAGAAAGCAACTTCGTCCCCAGTAGCTTTTGCCTTTTTGACATCGAGGCCGGCGCCGAGAAAACTTTTTTAACTTTTTATGTGACTAATGGCGCGACCTTTTTATAAAGATCGTGTAGAAAATAATGAAACCGTCAATGCAGCCTTAGGTTTTTACGTGTTTGAATTTATTGTGTTAAAAAAAGTTGTGAGATGCAAGAAATGACAATTCCTGCGCTTCAAAGACTATGGACTTGCTGAAACACACTTTTCCCGCGCTTTTATAAATCAAGTGTTTCTTACGATAGTCACTATTAACTGAATATGGGCAGTGTTATGCGCGTCGTCGTCACTCTTATTTTAAAAAACTGTTGTGTTTTAAAATTTCTAGTTTCCAACGTTTTTTCTGCAGTTTTTAAAAGATACAAGATGCCCTGGTGACTAGGTTGCTATTATAACTATACGATAAGTCACGCAGTCATTTTGAAATCACCATATAACAACTTTTTATGGTAAAGGTAGGATCTAAGACGTCAGTTATTACTGCGCGTACAGAGAGTAGCACAATTTCAAAATCCGCTAAAAAAGCGCGGGAAGAGCGCGTTTTTGGCAATTTCTTAGTAACGCGGGAAAGCACAGTTTTCTGCGTCTTGCAACTTTGTTATCATATTAAACCTAAATACATTAACATCTAAGACTGCAATGACGATGTCATTAATTCCTACATAGACGTTATGGGGTCGCGCCATGTTTATCTTATTTCCTACCATAGTTTATAGTTTTCCTTTTTATTATCGCTTGTTTTTCTTTTCATTTAGATTTTGCCTCCATCGTTTTCTTCCAAAGGAGCAGATACCAGAACAGAGAAAGCTGTTAAAAAGTGACCGTTCAACTCAAATTGAAATTCGACAGCTTGCTCTAATGAGTAACAAAATAAAGAAGATTTGCTTACCCCCAGGTAGGTAGCAAACTTTGCCAGTTCGTTACTTTATTCTGCAACAAATACATGTTTCCTGATTTTTCTCAATTTACCGCATCTTTTTCTTAATACATTTTACGTAAAATATAGGGCGAATTTCAAACAAATCAGTTCAACCTCGTCCCCAGGGATTTTCTACTCCTATATACTATTCTGACGGAGTCATCCCGAATAATATAGCAGCCCTTGGACACGAGATTGGGCTAATATGTTTATAACGCTAGCAACAGTTTATTTAATTTAATCACCTATATTAAAATACCCGTATACGTCTGTCCATCACGCAAAATGGTAGCTTAGCTGCGCAAGTAGCGTGACGCACGCAATGCTGTTTAAAAAGGACAAGCGAACCCGTGGATTTTTCCACGGGCTAACGACTAGTATTCCTCTAATATACGCCACATCAGCAATATTATGAACGCCGCCCTTCTATATACGCCGCCATTACTTAATATGTGTTTATTAGAAAAACAACAGATAGGTACAAAAAAAAAGACAGACACTGAAATATCAATTTTTTTACTTTTTATTGATCATTTTTACTAAACGTAGCCCTGTACTAAATTTGACCTAATCAGTTAACACCCGCATTGAAGCAAAGGTGTGACACCCTAGGAGCTTATCATACTCAATCGAGGTGTCCAGAAAAGTTTCTTTCTCTATTTTCTTTTTTCCAGATGAGGATTGTCCAAAAATCATGTTTTCTCTTCAACTCGGCTTGCGATTAGCGCTGCAACGTCACAACAAAAGACGAAGATTCGACGAGCAACGTTTAAGCGCAACACTAAATCCAGAAAACACTGACAACTTAAGTGCACCACCATCTCAACACCGATCTATTGATAAAATACATGAATAACTCTACAGATATCTTTTTAGCTCCCTGTTAACCAAATGTGTGTTTGCCCAGAGAGTCTGGGACCGAAGAACAACGCCAAGAGTTTAGAAGTCAACTTGCGTTAATTATTTTACGAGTCATTCTCAATTTGTGGTGTCACAATTGTGCAAGCCGGACACTTTAGTTCCTGTTGGTACTGATATAAACGAGGGTCATACGAAGGGGGTCCTGGTGTATTTAAAGCTCCATTTGAGCTACGAAAGTGCTGTGAGCACAACGGTTGCTCGTCTAGACAACCGCTTAAAAATTCAACCCTGTTCTCGTGCTTGACAGTAAAAAGAAAGAATAGTTTCCCTCTTTTATACTTCTGGCATGACCCGGCTGGGGTTAAACACAAAACCTTCCACGCCGGGAGCAAAGTCTCCACCAGAAGGCTATCAATAGTAATCGATGTCGGACAAACTGGGCGTGCGAAAATGAATAAAACAAAATGAAACAAAAACACAATCTGGTGGAAAGAAAACATAACAAAAAACAACGTTATCATAGTTCATATATTTAAATAATTGCTTGGAACAAGCTGTATCATTCCATTCTCATATATTTATAAAAACCTATAATTTATTCAATCCCATTTCTTTAATAAAAAGAAACAAAAACAAAAATAAAAAAAATTAAAAAGTCATGATGCTTCTTCAAAAACAAAACTGATAAATCAAGAAGGCAGTCCCACTGTAGAAAATACTTTGAGACTTTATTTCATTCATCTTTTCATGAAGAGATAGCTGAAACTAACAAAAGTCTAGACTTCAATTTTAAGTAAGTACTACAGAAAAGAAGAAATTAACGCGTCACTTTTCTCGTCAAGTTTGTTCATTTTTTAATTCCCGTCACTGACCCTACTAAGCTGCCTTGCTTTACACATCGACACGCCATACGTCAAATTGACGTCAGACGGCTTTATATCAGTAGGACGGAATAAAGCTGCCATGTAAGTATCTATCGTCTATCAGAAAATCACCACAAAACAAGGCTAAATAACGTAACCTAGCGAAAATAACTGAAGCGGTAGAGCCTGGTTGCTGTGACGGATTTTTCAATTTTAGTTTCTTGATTGTAATAGAAGCACACAAAGTCAAATTCTGAATGATAACAGGTTTACGATTTCAATAAGGCTTTCACGACAGCGTTGACGTTTAAGTTACGCAAATCAGTGTAGGTTTGACCAGTGCCGACAAATACAATTGGTTGGCCAGTTTCGTACGTCATGGAGATGGATGCGCCAACCTAGACAGAAAAAAATTCTTGTTCAAAAAATCTGATGAGTGAACATTAAACATTTTCCTAACAGTGGATTTAAGTTATCTTAACATAACTAATAAACCAAGCTTGAATAACATTAGATTACCATGGATGAAGTATATCAATTTAATAAAAGAAGATGAGGAAACACAGTTGTTAGCCAACTTTAATTTTTATCAAGGACACTCTTGCAGCCATGAGCGCACAGCGCCAAATACTTAAATCCAACAATTCAAAAATTAAAAAACGCCCGAAACGCCACAGGCGTTTTTTTGAAGCAATACGATAAGTATATCCAAACAAGACGCATTCCTACCTTGTCGTCAATAGTGTCAAACTTTGTGAGTACGATGCCGTCAATCAGATGCGGATTGTTAACATCAGAGTGATCAGCTAAAGCTTGGTTGAACTTTCTCAACTGATCCACCCCATCGTTACCCACCAACGCCTCGCCCACAAACAACACTAAATCTGGCTGGTTAATCTTGATAAGCTGAATGACAGTAATAGTTGTGGTTAAAAAGATGTAAAATAGAACATAAGGTAGAACAGACAGACAGACAGACAGACAGACAGACAGACAGACAGACAGACAGACGGACAGACAGACAGACAAGTTAGCAAACAAAATATAGCAGTCGTTACCATACATACCTTAGATAGAGATCGCATCAAAGGTTCATTATCTTGCATACGTCCTGCTGTGTCGACCAAGACAACATCGCACCGGAGATCGCGAGCTATGAACATCAAGGATAAATTTCTACTAAAGGTACTGATAAGCAGGGACAATATAAATAGGCATTGAAATAGCTTCAAACACTAATAAGGAATAAAAAAACCCTATTTTTGCAGCAATTGCTTTTTAATATACCTTTCCGCTCCAAAATGCTGGCAACAATGCGAAAGTGCGCATACTTGGCCATCGTGGCAACGTAACCCCAAATCAAAAACTTTTCTGCCTACCTAAGTTAATTGCTTCCATGGAAACAGCAGCTGCATCTTTCCCATAACCTTTATCATATAAAATCACCTTCTCTGGATCACTGTCACATGCTTTTGGATGCAGAGCCTTCAACCGACAAGTATGAGTTCTCAATTGTTCCACAGCGCCAGATCGAAAAGTGTCACACGCGGCTATCATGACACGATGGTTGTTCTCCAACAGCCAAAAACAAATCTAAAAAAAGAATTTACAAATTTTCTGATCAACAAAAAAAGGTTGTTTTTTGTTCAATATTTCTGGCTGAAATTGGATCACTGTTTACAAAACTTCGAAGCAATTGTTTTTCGTCAGCATATTGTTATTAAATACACAGCATGGAATCAATATAAATAATCGAACTTCTGGTTAAATAAGTCAACAAAGCAATCTACATTTTGTCCTAATTCATACCTTTGCCAAATTGGTAGATTTTCCCACTCCGTTCACTCCACAGAACACAATAACATACGGCTTTCCCTTCCGCTTTGCGTCCATCACGTCACGAAGAATATCAACGCGCTTTTTAGGGGACAGAATTTGCACCAAAGACTCTTGCATGCTGGATCTTAATGCGGAAGCCACACCTAAACAAAAAACGCCCCCTTATAAGACACAGAAAGAATAAGTTCGAGAGTGAGCACTTTTGAAACGGTAGACAAAGGTATATTTATAAATTTAGGAGAAATGTTGTCATTGTTTTAAAGAAATTCGGTTGTGACTAAAAGATATCAGATATGAAGGAAAATTAAGAAGGAATTTTGTTAAAAAACAGAAGATGTAAAATCTTCCTGAGACTTTCTGTAAGCAACGTTATGAGTATCCTGGGCAGTAAATTTTACGATGATAGAGAAGTAAAAAATATTGCCATTTCCGGACCCCTAATTCACAATAATATATACCACGAAAATTTCTGGTAGCGAAAACTTCTTTCCTCAAGGTAAGAAAAAAGGAAGGTGGATAATTTGCTAATTTTTAATGTTTAAAAGTTATATACTTAAGGAGACTTTTTTTTAATAAGGATCTCGAAGGATTTCGAGTAGGAGGGGTCACACTTTCTGAACGAAAAAAACAAAAGCAAAAATATCAGAAGAAAAACGATTGAGCTATTTGAATATTTTTCCAAAGCAAGGAATTTTGATCATCTGTTTTGTTACAAATCTGTATTCATCAACTCAGTATTCATACCTGTGAATGTTCCCAACACTTTTCCCTCCATTTTAGCAGCTACCGAATTGCACAGTTTTTCTGATATATCAACAGCAACATTCTTTGCTAAAAAAAAGAAAGAAAAAGTAAATTTTAGAGTTTCCAAGCGCATTATATAAAACAACAATCCTGCCTACAATACTTTTAGGGAGCGAGATTTTAAAGATCGTACCCCCTCGTCATAAAAGTTTTTCACACAGTACACATATGACAACTATTTATTTAATACATACAGCACAGATGTTCTCTCATTTTGTCCAATACTGGTTCCATAGCTTCTTGAGTGATGGCTTTTTGTCCTGCTAAACCTTTGAAGAAAGAAAACACACTACCACCAACGGTTGAGTTGTTTTGCCTAAAAGAAGTACAAAGACAAAAATGCAGAATTAGAGTGCTTCGTAATTTATGACTTCAGTATCTTCCACGCACAGTCTACTCTTAAGATGATATTTCGGATGTAGCAGTTATTTTTGTTAGATGATTTTTAAAGGGGTTTGTTTAGATGTCGAAAACTTAGAGATTTCGATTGGTGTATTAAATCATTTAAACGTTATATCTCAGAATATCGAATTTTGTACTGTACGCAATATATAAGATACCTGTCAACCGTTGAGATAAAAATACTCTCACAACTTCTTAAAAAGCGTTTTCTATGCAATACTAAATGAATAATACTTATCAAATTTCTTTGCAAGCACAACAAAGCGATTGCAACGTGGTAGTATAAAAAACTATTTATACCATACTTACTTTCCAGTTGCCGTCTTCTTCATCGGAGCATCATCAGCTTCCTCAATCTCTTCTATGATGTCGTCAGATACTTCAATAGATTTCAATTCCCCTCTCATCTGTCCCACCATTGCTTTCTAAAAAGTAGTTAGTTTTCTAATTGATAAATATAAAGAGCAAACGAGATATAAAATAACAGGTGGGTAAAAGAAAATTCTGTATTAAGGGTAATTATATTTGAGTTAAATTAACATACTGGAAACTTAAATTCTAATGCTTGCACGACCTTTGTAGCTCAAATGGGAGCCTTAAACGTACTAGGACCAACTTTGCAGGATTCTTGTTAATAGTGGCACTGATAGCTAGAGGCTTGTAATTGTCATGTTTTTTGTATTGCCTCTTAGTATAACAGTAAATATCTAGGTTATATTCTAGGGTTTTCACAGGTTTTACTTTGCAGAGCTTAGTTAAATATGATGAAAGATTGCAACTAAGAATTGAAACACCATTTTCAACCACTAAATGAAAATCTGTGAACACATAAGAATGTTTTGACTTCTGAACAATACTCACATCTTGTTCTGAAACTTCATTGCTGTCTCCATTAACTACAGGTCCTGCTGAGCCACTGTAATCCAAAACAGCAGCATCTTTACTGGTGCCACCATTATTCCAATGTCTGGCTTCTTTACCCTTCTTCACCTTAGTAGCTTGAGGAGATTTTCTAATACAGAACAAATAATTGGTAGCAAGTTCAACAACATGCAATGTCTTTTTATTTAATTTTTTTTTATTTAATAAAGTAATGCTCATTTTCAATCAGACTTTCAACTCACGCCAGCACTCTGCAATTACCAAAGCAAAAGCCAATGTATTAAGGTGGCAGTAAGATGTGTAAAAATGATTTTGAACTTTCGTCTAAAATGCTGGTTCAGCAGAAATTTCCAGTAAAGAATATTACAAACTCAACTATTTACTATACCTCATAAATTTTCACTTCGTTTTAATTATGTTTTATCTTGCAGAAATAAGCGCTTGTTAAAATGCAAAAACGATTGTAACTTACGGCTCAGTTTTAACAGACTTTTTTTTTCCACCACGAAGCATACCCTTCATAAGCAACTGTCTTTTCTGTTCAATCTTTTCATCTTCTGTCAGTTCCACTGATCCAATTGTATCCACACCATTTGTTATCTTTGTCTGAACAGGAGACGATGGACGAACAAATGACTTTTCAGCCATAGGAGATGAAGGTGGTGATTTTGCTTTAGGTGACTTTGGGGCATCTGGAAAACAGGCGTTAAATACAAGAGCAGCCCTCATAATAGTAGTCGGACATTGGACATTTTCCGATCCAGAGGCAAATATGTCTGATGAAAATCAGTTGTTGGCTGTCATTTTGTCTGGCATGTTTCTGTAGCTAAGGGCTGCAAGAGTTATACTGAATCTATCACCAAAAAATTTATTCCAGACAATATTAACAATGCATACCTTTTGCATCATCCTTCTTGATCTTCTTCTCGTCTTTTTTATTTAACTCAAGTGTTCCACGTTGCTTCATTATTTTTTTAGCTCGGTTAGAATCCTCAAAAGATTTCATTTCTCTTTTCGAATTACGACTTGTGGTTTCATTATCCATCAAGATTTTCACAAACACTTCATCAAAATCAAAAGGGGTAAAAAGGTCATTTGCATCCAACTTATTTTTATAGCGGTCTCGAAACTCTAATTGGATGTCAGTGAGAAATTTGTCTATATATGACAACTGAAGAATGTTTTGATACCCAACCTAAACAAAACATAAAGCATAAATAGTGTCGTTCAGAGGATCAAGACCAGACTGTGCTAGGTGATCATTAATTATAGAGAATACAGAAACAAACCACATTTTCTACATCACTATTTATTACTGAAAACCCACCATAAGTATAGTGAGCATGTTATACTAAATATAAAAAGAGTTAATCTCTGTACATACCACAAAAACTAATTCAAACTCATTGTCAAGTTTATATTTGACAGCCAGCTGTCCATGACTAAAAGAGTTGCTGCCACTTCTTTCCTACAAGGAAAAAACATGCTAGTAAAATAATTTTACATAAAATACCCATGGAAAATATAATAAACTATTGTAATGTTTAGTCAGCTGGAGAAAGAACAGGAGCAATTTTTCACAACTTTGTGACAAAAACAGTTCTTTTAAGAACTTCGCTACCACATACAGGCCTGGTCAGGAGACGCGTGCGATCCCACACACACACACGCCCACAAACTCGCAAGAAAGTTTACACGAACGATTTATCGCTCACGTAAGAGACTATTTATCGGAATTTTCTAGAGATCCTACAATATATTTTTTTCACATTATAAGAGAATCTACTAAATAAGCGCCACCAAAAACACAAAGCTTATGAAGAACGATCGTGTTATTATGAAGAACATGAGGTAAAGACAACATCAAGGTTGGCTCCTTTCCTTCATGCTGACACTCTTATGCTCGGCTGGTGCATTACACTGAGACTCGAACGAAAAACTGAAGACCATTTGGAACCATGCCACAAGTCAGTCCGACCTTCATCGTCACAGAGAATACTGCGAGAAGAGTGGGCACCCATGCAAGTTAAATTTAACCAGAATATGGGAGAGGTTAGGTGCCCTGTACCTTAATACAGCTTTCGGACGAATGTTCTCGTGATGTATGCCAAAGAAAAAACATGTTGAATAAAGTTTTAAAAATATAGCAAATCTGCAAACACATCATCGCGTTCAACTTTGCACTTGTGGTTAATACGTTTTACAAAATTCATTTTTATTTGGTTTCGTTTTAAGGCTGCCATTCCTGCATCTGCAGAAAGAAATTTTTATTTTACAGATCAAGCATGCGCATGTCGTAACTTTTTGTTTCATTGACCACTCACGCAAACTAATTTGCATGAGCTTGAGTGATCGCACGTGGATCGCTCACGCAGATTAATTTACGTGAGCAATTTAGCGCTCACGGGAGTAAATTTTCCCGACCGGGCCAGCACATAGTAATTTTTTTTTAATTTTCATAGTTTTTTGAATCATTTGTGTGTTTTTTCTTTTCTTTTTCGGGCATTGTTCGGGTCTATGCGGGGTTTTTCGGGCAAATACTTAATTTTTTTCAAAACGCTGAACTCGCCTGAAAACGTTCGCACTTTTTACGGCGTATGTGGCTTATCGCACCCCAGTAGAAAACGTCATGTGATAGCATGCTGATTCCAGTCTGGCAACCTGAGTCGGCCCGGAACTGAGCTCACTATGTAATAAGCCCCTTAATGGACAGCATAGAACAGACATTTTCTTGTTCAATTAGTTGGCAATATAATGAATAATGAAATTAAGCAACATGTGTTTTTAAGTATTTTAGGACAAGAAAACTGTGATGTACTTTCCCTCTCTGCCAGTGTCCATAAAGACGTAGTCATCAAAATATAAAAGACCATTAATGCGAAAAATAACTGACTTTGTTAAAAATACAAGTCTGTGACTAGGAATTTGTTTGCTTGTGTGGTTTTGTGTGTGTGGACACCTTGCAGTGAGCTATATCCCTTCTTTTCTTTCTTACTTGGTTGCTTAAAAAATGAGAAATGTTACAAAAACAACCTTTTTAAGGGAGAATGCTGAAAATTGACAATGAACTGAATGCAAAATCATATAATCTGTATTTGGCGGAAGAGTTGAATGAGTAAAAAAACAAAATATATAGCTAGCTAACAATTACCTGAAGAATGACATTCTTTATCAATTCATTGACAGGATATGCAAAATCTCCAACAGTCCCTTGAAAGCACCAAAGAACGATACCACCTTTCGAAAAAATGGTAAAAAAATCAAGCATATTGACTGTCACTCTTTCCCTTCGCGTTCTATTTTCTTTTTGTAATGTTCTCTTAAATAATGGAAAAAAACCTTTGAAAACGTCAGCGAAAAAAGGTTTTCAAAGTGGATTTTTTGTTTAAAACAGCTAAAGAAATATATCTCCGACTTGCCATCCGCTGTTTTGGCTAATGGCATGATGGAAATCTTAAGTAAAATGAGAACGGCATACGCTTAACAACTTTGTTCCCGGGGCATTCTGCATTTTCAAAATTTTGGGGACGAGGATGTACAGTGTTCAACGCTCTTTATCTCGCCTATCTGTTACCTCGAAGTTTCTTTTTCTCAAATTTTTTTTTCGGCGCCTTTAGCATTTCACCCTTGTAGCATAAAAACTTCAATTTTCTCGCCTTAGTTGTAGTTTCATTTATGGGCAACTTTTGTACCAGAAGCGATAATTTAAAACAAGTCATGCATTTATTTTAGTGAGTATATATAGAGATAGAGAAATGTTCCTTCTGTCACAGTCGACGTCGACCAAAGGGAAATTCCCTAAAATGTTAGTAACCAACACAAAATAATATGAAATAATATTAAATGCCAATAACTAACATATAATAATATTAAATGTAAGATACATGATGTCATCTGCCAATCACCAACACATAATGATATTAAATGATAGATACATCAAATACTAACACATAATCATATTAATGAAATCATATGACGTCATGCGCAATAGCATATATTCATATTATATAGAATATGAGTAAAGGGAATTTCCCTAATTATTCAAAATCATGACCGTGCCAGAAATTTTGTTGAAAACAAAAATTATTTATAATAAAAGAGATGAATTTAAATTCTAATACCGTAAAACAATTACACTTAATTGCAAAATCCCGTGGGATTAAGGGATATTGACCTATTAAGAGGAACATCGAGCCACATGTACCCACGTTTGAGGAAATAAATAACTTTGAACGCCAAGAATTGAAGAAAACGCGCACCATAGTCAAAAGTAAGTTGCGGGAGAACACAAGCATGCCCCAAGAACACAAGCATGCTCTTCACAAAACATTCAGGAGTTACCGCATAACTGGCATCGAAGGAACAGACATTAATGGTATATGGTTCGATCAAATGTAAAAACACTCATCGAAAACCAAGTGGAGGAAATAGGCTCTGCGAAAATCCAGCACTCCCTATGGATTTTGTGGAAAAAACAAATCGATGGTACTAACGAGTTTATAGAAGTAGACAAGGTATTCCACAGCAACATGGCATCAATATTTCAAGGAACCATAGTGGATGAAGTGATGGATACGATGTTTGCTCAAATTAAAACGGATGTGGAGAATCCTGCATTACCCAAGAGTGGCTTTAGCATCGGTAGAATCAATAACATGGATATAGATTTTCATAAATTGAAGTTAACGAGAGGCTCATCATATATCGAAACACCAAAATGGATCCCGATGAAAAAAGCCATCATCAACCCTATTAATAATGATGATGAATGCTTTAAATGGTCAATTATTGCCAACATACATCACGAAGAGATAGGTACAAATCATCAGAGAATGAGCAAGCTTCGACCATATGAGGAGCGGTATAATTGGGATGGTATAGAATTTCCTATTATCGTATAGAATTTCCAAAATTTGAGCGGAACAATCCCGACATTGCCGTGAACGTTCTGTATGCAACAGGTAAAAATTACGGCGATCAGCATTTAACGAAAGGGATACTCAGGTTAATCTGCTACTACTTACTGATGAGAAGAGGAACCATTACGTATCCATCAAAAATTTATCGAGACTAATAGGACGTGAAATATCAAAAAACCACGGCAAAATGCATTTCTGTCTAAACTGCCTGCAGGGATTCCAAACGATAGAATCTCGGGATAACCACTATGCCTATTGCAAGGAGTAAAAATCACGATGCCCAGCGAGAAGGAAAAATGGTTATATTATCAAGATGGTCAGCAACAATTTAAAGTACCATTCGTGATATATGCGGACTTCGAATCCCTACTAATTTCTATGAAAGAGAATGCTCGGGATACTAAGACCAAGAACCTAAACAAACATGTACCATGCGGTTGGTGTACGTATTCCACTTTCGCATATGGAGAAGTGCAGGACCCCCTAACAATATATAGGGATGAGGACTGCGTAACCCGATTTGTCAAACACCTGGAAGACGAGATAAAAAGGCTTTACTCGCTGTTTCCCCAGAAGCCTATGACGGAACTGACGGAGGAGCAGAAGAATTCATATGATGCTGCGGAGACCTGCCACATCTGTATGAAGCCGTTCAATGATGATCCGAAGAACCGCAAAATTCGAGACCACTGCCATTACACAGGAATCTATAGGGGTCCGGCACACAATACCTGTAACCTAAAGTAAAAGATACCCAATCACGTACCCGTGATATTTCACAATTTAAGTGGTTATGACGCCCACTTGTTCATTCGAGAATTGGGGGAGAAGTATGATACCCAGGATATTGGTTGCATCGCTGAAAACACGGAGAATTATATCTCCTTCAACGTAAAAATCAAAGTACCCATTGCAGGCATGGGTGAATATTACAAAAAGATCGAAATCAGGTTCATCGATATTTGTAGATTTCTGCCATCAAGCCTTGAGAAATTAGCTATTAATCTCGATGATGAACAGTGCAAAAATCTACGTTGGTATTTCACTGAGGATGACACCTTTAGGCTAATGCGAAGGAAAGGTGTATATCTCTATGAGTATATGGATAGTTGGAAACGATTTCAAGGGAATGATCTACGACCGAAGGAGGCATTCTATAGCAAGCTGAACATGAATGCTATTACCGACGATGACTACGAGCATGCAAAAAAAGTGTGGAATAATATTGCTCCAAAGGGCCCAGAGACTACCATGGGTGACTACCACGATGCTTATTTAGTGACGGATGTACTGTTATTGACCGATATCTTTCAGAATTTTCGCAGCACTAGCCACGCGAACTACAAATTCGATCCTGCTCACTTCTACAGCGCACCTGGTCCCGCCTGGAAGGCAGCACTCAAGTACACAGAAATCAAACTGTAGCTCCTTACGGACCTTGATATGTTATTAATGTTTGAGAGAAGAATCCGAGGTGGTATAACTCAAGCAGTGCACCGCTACGCGGGGGCGAATAATAAATATATGTGCGATCAATATGATCCTAATAAGGAATCGTCATACTTACAGTACCTAGACGCCAATAACCTATATGGCTGGGCGATGCAACAGCCTCTACCAACACATGGTTTTAGGTGGGTGTCGAATATTGAGGTAATAGATAAAAAGAAGATCGGGAAGCTGGTAACCGATAACAAACATGGATATCTATTGGAGTTCGATGTTGATTACCCGAAGGAGCTCCACGATAAGCATAATGAACTACCCTTCATGCCGGAGCGTAAGGTGGTATACCAAGCCTTGAACCATGGATTGGTATTAACTAAGGTTCACCGCGCTATCCATTTTAAACATAGTGCCTGGCTCCGGGACTATATCGATCACAACACGAAGCTGAGAACTGCCGCCAAGAACGAGTTCGAAAAAGATTTCTATAAATTGATGAATTTGAGCGTGTTCGGCAAGACCATGGAAAACATCCGGAATCATAGGAATATCAAGCTGGTGACCAATAAATCTGCCTATACAAAGCTTACAATGCAACCAAACTTTAAAGGCGGTACTTGCTTCAGTAAAATTTGATGGGTATTGAAATGGGCAGAATGGGTATTAAGATGAACAAACCCGTGTATATTGGTCAAGCTATTTTAGATCAGTCAAAAACCGTCATGTATGAGTTCCACTATGAGTATATGCAGCCCAAGTGTGGTAGCAAGCTGCGGATCTGCTATATGGATACTGATTCCTTCGTGTACCACATACGAACAGAAGATTTTTATCGCGATATTGCTGATAATGTAGAAGCACATTTCGACACGAGTGCTTAAAGCAAAGATGATGGTAGGCCTCTCCCCATTGGGAAGAACAAGAAAGTCGTGGGCTTGATGAAGGATGAGCTATGTGGTAAGATCATAACTTCATTCATCATATTGAGACCGAAGGCCTACGCCTATAAAGCATTAACGAAAGACGGTGGTGATCGCAAAGCCAAAGGCGTAAAAAAAGCTGTGACCAAAAAATGTATAACCTTCGAAGATTACCAACGATGTTTGGAGGAAGGTATTAATATCAACAAAACTTGGAGGTGTATTCAGAACAAAGATCATATTATTTATACGCAAGAAGCCACAAAAATCGCGTTAAATAGAGCTGATGACAAAAGGATCGTTCATAATCCGCGAAAGTATGGCTGATTTAGGTATCCTCGTCTATACAGCGTTCGGAAAATTTTTAGCGCCTTTGTTGGTGGTTGCGCACACAGTTAACCACTGTGAACTACCCGCGTCCAAAATGAATGAAAATAATGTTGATGTAGAACAAGAAAACAATGGGGAATACTCTATCAAATATATGCATGGGCAATCGTAAATTTTTTTACAAATGGAGTAGGATAGTAGATTCAAAAAATAAAAACAGACTAAAGGCGCCGTATACGGATTGGATCTCAATATATGGTGATTCCAATAGAATACCTCTTGTGAAAATTCTAACACCGGCAGAAGACCGATTTTCACCACAAGCATATGATTTAAAAGTGATTCCACATATTAGTAAATTAAGGTATCTTGGTGGATATAACAAATAAGGGAAGTGATTTTATAAGCCTTGTGGGTTATAAAAAATGAGCATTGAACTGCCACAAGAAGAGAGAGTTATTACAAAGCCAGGAAAGCACCCGGGAAGGGTTGCACAAGGTCACAGACTAGCGGCACTGATGAGGGATAGAAAGCTTGGAATAGCTCCACCAAAGAAAGAACCCATGACGTTTAGGGAGTTCCTGTGATACTTTGAAAGAGATTTAAACACTCCTGAAGCCATACTAACGGGTATAAAAGAGACCATGGAGATCCTTGAGGAACAGGGGTTATCCCTCTATGTTAATGTAAAAAAGAAGTGATTTTATAACTCTTTGGAGTTATAGAAATGAGTGAAGAGTCTAATCAAGTAATTACCAAGAAAAATGAGGGACGTGTTGCTGCTGGCAAGAGAGATTTGCTGAATGGAATTGTAAGAACAAGGCTGACTTAAAGAAGAACGTGGGCAAAAGTACTTTGCAAGATAGTCAGGAACCTGCTGCAGGTTCCTACAAGTCTATGGGAAGTAGATATATATATGGCGCTGGAAGCCTTATTATCCTCGCATATATCGGAGGCGCCTACTATTTTATCCGTAAGAGACCCGCGGGTACCCAGCAGATTACAGCAGTGGTTCAGCAAAAACCTCAAACACAGCCAGATATTTTTCGTATGAAATAGTATAATATAAATGAACAGCAAAGAATATCAGAAGGAAGTTGTTGATAGTCTATGGGAGTCCGTGAGATTAGTATCATATACCATCGTAATAGCATTAGGTGCCAAAAAGGCGCTGGGTGTTTCTAGGCCAGGTGCGAAGATGGACATGGAAGATGGTATAAAACTAGCTGGATATATGATGGGAGCGATCCTATTCGATGATTATACCATTAAACAAGGCTGGTACAACCGTTCCATGATGCCACCTGAGTAAGCACCTACAAGTTTCATGTATACCCACGGGTATACATGAAGAATAAATGACCTTGGATAATATACTACAGCCGCACACAGTGATCTTCAGTGGGCCTACCTCGTGCGGTAAAACTCAAAGAGTCCTAGATCTCCTAGAGAATGAGTACAGGGGACATTTCAACAATGTTGTAGTATGCCCAACAATTCGATGGAGCATCACTTACCTCGATAGAGCAGCACTGTGGCAAGATCCATACGTATTCCTAATTAACCCGAAGGAACAGTTATTTGAATGGATCGAGAAACTGTCGTCTCTGCTGGCAGGTGAAGAAACATTAATCACCGTCGACGATATGATCACTGATGAATCGCTGGATAAGCGTCAACAACTGCTATTGGAATTAGCGATCAGTGGTAGACATCGAAAGCACAGTCTCTGGCTCATTACTCAATCGTATACCGCAATTCCCAAAAATCTCCACCGACAGATAAAGCAGTTGTTTTGTTGTTGGAGAGAAATGATCTTGTTTTGTTGGATCAAGAGACGAATATGATTAGCGATTGGGAGCCTATTAAGGCTCAGTTGAAGGGGTCCAAGCACGCGTGTTTGTATATTAGATTAGAATACCCCAGAGCCCGGAGTGTTCTAAAATAAATATGTCATATATAAGAACCTTAGAAAATCAGCTGGCTGCTTGCCACGAAGAAATGGATAGGATCCCCCATTTGGAGAGGAGTGTGGAAGCTCTTGACTAAGAGCTAAGGGATGCATTAGAAAGGGAAAGGATTCAGAGGAAATGTATTTTTTCGGGTTCATATCTGTTCAAATTATATGGACCCTGGTTAGGCTAATATAAATTAAATAAAGATGTCTTGTCTTGTTGAATTTAATAATATCCAGTTACATATCGTAACTATCAACGGTCGCCATTGGATTAGGGCCAAGGAAGTAGTCCAGGCGTTAGAATATAAGAAGGATACATCTGATACCATCCGCAACCATTGTAGCCTGGAAAATTACGCTCACAAGTGGCAACTGAGTGGTTCTCCCGCTACGGGGGAACCAATGAAATGGCCATTGGATTCACAAAAATATGATCTCTATATCAATGAGGAGGGTATGTACGAGTTGGTGTTTGGAAGCCAACAGCTTAAAGCGAAAAGCTTCAGAAAATATTGTTGCAATACAATGTTCCCAAAAATCCGTGAGCAATTACACCGTCAAGCTTTTGAAGATAGAGATATTGCCCCGGCAATGCTCACTGATGACCTGAACGAGAGAGAACAACAGCTCTATCTTCGAACCTTAGAAAATGCAGAACTTCGTGATTGATATGTTCCTAATGGTTATCCATACGATAATGTATTCTGTGTTATTGATAAAAATGATCCTAATGAATGTGGTAAAAAAGGCCAGCATCCTCACTATATTCTTCGTTGTCAGCGCAGATCTATAAACGATCAGCTCCGTACCCTACGGGAGATGTATCCTAATATGATCAGAAGGAATCCAATATGGGATGATCCAAACGCCGTACACACATGGAATAAGTTCAGAGATGATAATCTCGGGATAGAGAATTCATGGAGAAATCATTTCAGCTTACCCAATGACGCCACGCGTGAGTTATTCGAGCGCATGTATGATATCAGCATGACATAATATGGTTTTTGTAGCCCTTATGAACTACAAAAATCGAGAAATATTACCATTCTTTCACACGTTCCGGCGGTACCTGAACATCCTCCGGGATCAGCATTAGTTCTTCCGCCACAAAGCTTCGATCAGGACCTCCATCTGCCAAATAATATAGGAGGCGTGTACCAGTCACAATACGGTCCAGCCTGTATGTACGCTTCGACCAATAGGCATCCGTTGCGCGTCTTTTAGCATCACCGTGCTCTTCTCCGGGTTGCAGGAGGTATAAGTATAAGCCATCATCGGGTAGAGGCTTTTCTTCTGGATACTCCTCGCTTTTCGCGAGTGGGACTTCATCGAGCTTAATGGATTTTGAAGGTTTCATTCCGATCATAGCCGTCTTGGTATTATTCATGCTTTTCACGATATTATATAGATGTTTCACCCATGTACTGCTAGTTTTATCAGTGACCAGCTCCTGCGCGTCCTGAGGCTTGAAGAGTTTTTGTGCGAGTACCTTGTTATACGATTCGACAAAGGCGGTGAACGTATGGTGATACTTGGTAGTTGCCCTTTTGATTTCCACCCCTTCACCCTCCAGTAATTTCGTTAAATCCAATTTGAATTCACTACCGTTATCACACTGGAAAGTCTTTGGATAGCGGAGAGGTCCCGCTTTGTATATGTCCTTGAGCATCTCCTCAATTTCACTGGCTTTCTTGGTACGTAATGGCCGTGCCACTTTGTAGCGAGGCCATTACGTCAATGCCTATGAGGCAGTACATGGGTGAAACATCTATATAATATCGTGAAAAGCATGAATAATATCAAGACGGCTATGATCGGAATGAAACCTTCAAAATCCATTAAGCTCGATGAAGTCCCACTCGCGAAAAGCGAGGAGTATCCAGAGGAAAAGCCTCTACCCGATGATGGCTTATACTTATACCTCCTTATACTTATACAAGTATATCCTCACAATGCCTGTGAGGATATACTTGTATGTATTACCATACAGCTTGTCATGCGGCATGTACAAGATATCAAACTGGTGCATTTGATTCGGCTTTGTAACTGTGAAATGGGGATAATTGATACGCTTTGGCCCACGAATATGTCTGAGCCATAGGAGCTGACGAGATAGCCAGTGAATGATTTTCTTCCTTGAGAGACCACTCCGTTCGATGAGTAATTTGATCGCTTTGCGTCCAGTCCAGAGATGTTCGGGTTGGTAATATATATGACTTAGCTTTTCAGCTTCATCGGTTGTAACAATATGCTTTACTTTTGACATGTTTATTATACATGTCAAAAACGATTACATATACTTGTACGCTACGAATCCCAAAACGGCTATGGAGCCAAGAATGAACGTCAGCTCGCCGTCTTGTTGCTGTTTGCTGGGTATGTAAAAATCAGAGAGCTTTGGAGCCTTCTCGATCGTTGCGATAAAGTATTGTCGCATACCCTCATCAAGCCCTTTAAGACTTTGCCCTGCCTCCCGCTGTTCCTCCCGTCGTCTATTGTACCAATCTATTTTTGCCTGTTTGTCACGTACCCATTGAGCTTGGGCCGCCTGCAATTTTTCAACCGCCTCGTTATGGCGTCTCCGCTCTTCTTCACCATGCCCTGACAATTTACTGAAGAGATAGTTACTGCCGCTAAGTGGAAGCGCGTTAATAAGAGCCCCGCCAGCCATAATAGCTATAGTTGCCATTTATTTTGTAGACCCAAGGCCTACAAAAACAAATTTTGATACTCTTAATATTCTACTGAATAAAAACGACCGTCGAGGATTTTCAATTGAGCATCTTGGAGCAAGTATACGTAACACCGTATATCACCGGTCCCGTCAGCTTTTTTCGTCATATGCAAGGTGATCCCATCGCTTAATCTTTGCAAAGGTCTGCCAGAACCATGCAAGCTGTGATCTGGACTACTGCGGAAGTCGACGAAGAGAGCATATCTCTTTGTAAAGAACTGTTCGATAGTAACGATTGAATCATGGGATCCCAGCAACGCAGCCACTTGTTCCAGATGATCTTTCGGTAACATCGCGTGGCTATAGAGCTCGTTTGGTTCGCCCTCGATAGTGACAGAGTTTTTTTCAATTTTCGGATTATAAAATTTTTCATTATTTCCAGCATATGCTTTAACTACACCGGGATCTTGAAATAGCAGTAGTATAGCTTTAAGACTCTTGGCAGGAGTATCAATTTGCAAGTTGTAACTCTTGTCAGATTTTTTCATCGTTATAACCTTGCTGCGAAGTATACGCTCGTAAGGTAGGGCTAGACGAGAATATTTCGACATCATCGCACTCGCTAATTCTTCATTGGTCACTTTATCAAATTCGAGCGAAATGTTGGTGATCCTGTACGCGGTATCAGCTGCCTTTGCCGCTGTAGACCCTGCTGCTGCCGTAGCAGCATCTTTAATAACTTGATCATGGCGAGCAAAATGTATTACGAACTGGAGCCGCTCGTGGAGGCCATGTTGGTAAAAAGGCATGCTGCTCGTGAGTTGGAACATGGATCCAAGAGGTATTGAGAAGGTGTTTCCGTCAACCGCAACGATCGCCCTTTCTTCATCGTTCCCAACATGATCGCTGGCTTTTACTTGTAGAGCTCTGATCGTCCCATCGTTGGGGGTTGATCCCCTCTAAAATCAGGTTGTTGTCACGCTCAAACTTGGGTAACCACAAGTCCCGATATACGCCAAGTATATTATAATCAGCGATGTTTTGTATTTCGTTGCCGTTCAGGCTGATTCTAAGATTTTGCACCAGGGATTTGCCGATATTGCTCACAATTGTACGCTTGGTATTGGTACCCGTTAATTCAAGATCAAAGAGGAGTTTGAGAGAGTCTGGGAAAATTACATCATTGTGACCCATGTTTGGTACATCAACGTAGAGATCTTCATTTTAATTGATTGTGGATGGCACGTGAGATACCTTTACTCTCTGCCGTTTGCCTTTCATCCCATACAAGATTTTCTAATTTACCAAAAACACTCATTTATTTATACAGGTACATGGGTTGAAATAAATGCCTATAAACCCAGCATGTGAACCAGATTTTACGCCGGAGGGAGATATAGAAGACGAACCCGAGGAGTTTAGTAGCGAGAGTGAAGTTGTTAGGTCTAAGGATATTCCCACTACATCCTCAACACCTTCACAAGGTGGCCTCACTTACACAATTGCAAGGCATGAACTACTAGCTCACGAAACAAAATGGTGAAATTAGAAAAGCTTCCGCGATAGTGAGGGATCTAGGCGTGGGACGATTGCGTGCCTTAGGTTTTGCCGACTATACTACACCACATAAGGGTAGTAAAGCAGCGGCTCAAAACCTCTTGAATAATATTGATACCATCGAGGACAACCCCGGAGACATCGAGATGTTGCCGCTGCTCGATAATATAATAGATGAAACGAAGAGCCTCATGAAGGATACTTCCTTTACCGAAGCCTTCGATGAACGCGAAAGAAGAAAGCTTCATTTCTATGTTAGAACGCTCCAGGACGACTTGAATAACGTGAAAAGTAAGATGATCTACTACGATGGCGAGCTTTCCAAGGCAGAGGACAAGATAAACAGGCTTGAGGCGAAGAAGGCTGGGTCCGACGTATCAGAGGAGTAGCAAAATATCTGGGATGAGGACCTTGATAAGGCCAAGGAAGATTGTGAAAAGATAAAGGATGATCGAAAGGCAGTAATAGAAGAACATGGTCTCTCTGGAATCAATACCCAGCTCAAGGCGATTAAAGATACGCTCATGAAGATAGCTGAGGACGACACATCGCTAAGGGAGAAGCTGACCATTATCTTCAAAGAACAAGGGATCACTATCGCTAGTATCGTATCAGCCGTGGGCTTACTGATACCAACCCTGGTCCTAGCACACAGGAGGTAGTGGGGCAGCAGCAGGTGGAGGTAGTGGCGGTAACAAAGGGTTTGTTCAAAAACAGCTGGAGAGACTCGGAAAATTCCTTAAATATCTAGCAGGGAAGGCGGGGGCAGCTCTTCCTGAAATCATCGGCACCATCGTATCATTCTTCTTCCGGGTAGCCGCTAAAGTGGTGGAGTATGTAGCGAAGCACCTCTATTTAGCGATTGCGGGAGCTGTGGGTATTGTTGTTGCATACGTGGGGAACAGGGGGAGTAAGGGTAAATCGCACTGAGAGTCTAGTATTTTGAAAAAACATACTAGACCTATTTCTTCATCCAGATGATAGCGACCGTAACCAGCGTGGCTTTGGTATCCTCGTGAACATCAGCTTCCTTGGTATGGGGCGACTTTATATATTGCCTCGGAGGTGTTGTGACGGATGCCTCATGCTTGACAGCTTTGGTATTCAGGTCTAGCTCCACACCTACACCTATATTAGAGGGTGCTATTAAAACATTGTTGTTATACCCCACAATCTTTCCAATGCGGAGGTTCATATCGGAAGGGAGCATGTAGACGCTGGGGATGACGGCAAAATTGACTGGAGTCCGTGCATACTGGAGCACTTTTTGAAACTCGGAAATATCTTGACCTACGTTCTCTTGACGTTGTACCATGTCCTCGAATTTCTGCAATAATATTTGTCTCGCTGTATAGTTATCGGCATTAGATCCTAGGATTGATGCCTTAGCACTCACTTGGGATCCTAGCAATAAGACAACATAGACGCGTATACTTTCGCTAAGCTTGTTTAGACCTTTCGATGTCAGACCTTGACTTGTTGGCATAATGAATTTTGTCCAATCCCCATCAACCTGCGGCCACCACCTTCCGTCTGTTAACGATGATACCAGGGCTTTGAATTTGTAGAGGCTATTAGGATTTGCACCGTATTCGCGGCATACCTGGGCGTATCCTGAGCTCGAGTATGGGTTATCATATTGGGAAAAGCCTCCTTCGTAGGGCATAGGTACCTTCATTCTCGCTAAAGTACGTCTCATGTGGTAATATACGTGGAATTTAAAAATTGAATTGACAAGGGGTACGGGCTCCGTATTCATGTGCTGAGCAGATATGCCTAATGCCGTTGTCGTGCAATGGCAAGCGAAATTGATCTGGATGTTCCAATAATTCAAGGCTCGCCCCTTCCAACTTACACTGACAGGATCGTTTAACAGATTAGTTGGAACTTTGATAGGATATTTGGTGAACTGTGGGAATGCCACGGAAATGTGATTAGTCGTAGACACGTAGAGATCCTGATGCTCCAAGTTAGTTATGCCAAGAGGCCACTCGCCTCGGTTAGACCTGTACTTTGCCTTGGGATTATAGCTATATATATTCATGTTTGTTATAACAAACATGAAGCAACTCTATATAACAAATATTGACAAGCCTACGATATTTGAGGACTACCAAGGGCAGGACACGAGGATAGCCATGAAGTCTATGAGTATCCGAGCTACATGTTTTAACCTTTTCAAAAAAAAATAATGATATCAAGATTTATAAAGCGACGCCTGGGTCGACAAATGCCGGGTCGACAAATGTTCACTGAGGGCGATCACGACAGCTTCTACAAGACCGATGTCTACCAGAGGCTTAGACTTACTTGCCACCAACTCGATGAAGATTATTGCCTGCTTAATGGGGAGAAATCTAAAATTCTCGCCATCCTACCGACCAAAGAGGTAAGCTGGGTAGATATGATTACCTGGACCTTTGACACTCCTGTATACATACCCCTGAAAGGCTCCGATCACCTCACTTTTGTGTTGACGGACGAACATCATCATGATAAGAACGTTTCATTTGTAGGAATTACCATGCATCTACTGATATAATAAATGAATAATGATGATGTTATGAAGCTATATCCTTCATTACCACCGAGTGCACCTAATCAAGAAAATGAGGGGCAGACATATAGACTGAAGAAAATCGAAGAGATCGAAATATACCTACGAAGTGAAATTAAACAGCGTGAAAAACTCGCTAAAAAATTTGGTATGCATGGAACGTGGGTCCATTATATGGATCATGGATTACTCGCAATAAACGTAATAACATCAAGCGTTGGGATCGCTTCTATGCTCAGCGGCATCGGAGTCCCCCTAGCCGTCGCGATAGGTGGGATCAGCATTGCCGTTGGATTAGGACAAACAGCCTTAAAACAAGGTGGGAAAAAGCTGAATTACAAACGCAAAAAACACGATAGCATAAGATTATTGGCGGAAACGAAATTGAATAGTATTGTGGACCTTATATCAAGGGCGATTGAGAATGGAGTGAAAAGTGATTATGAGTTTAGCCTGATAATGCAAGAGAAGCAAAAATATCTCATATTGAAAGAGCAATCCCGTCAGCGTACTAAAAAGATTGTGCAAACGATTAATGAACAAGAAAGGCAGCAATTAGTCGAGCAAGGTCGTGAAGAAGGTAAAAATGAGCTTCTTAAAAAAATACAATCTGTGAATTATGCCAACGGTACCTAGAAGCACCACCTAAATATATATAATATATTGTTAACAATATATTATACAACACCAAGTACCTCACCGGTACTGGCATCAACCATGAAATCACCATCGTATATTACAGTTCGTTTCTGTTTTGTTTCCAAGCCTCTGATGTACTTCTCGAGTATTTTCATAGCTTTTAGTTCTAGGCATGATTTACAATTAGGTCCGCTGGTTTGCGTTTCCTTACCCTTCTTCATGGTGGAGTAGCCACGGATTCCCAGTTCTCTCGCTTCAAAATAAACAACGAACTCAAATCGTTCGTTGTTTATTTTGTATACAACATTAATATAAAAAAATCTATCGAGTTTTTAACTATACTACAGCGAATGGTTCCTGGTCGTCGTCATCTGAATCAATAAAGGTGCCTGGTCCTGGAAAGTTCCACTGGTTTATACTTACACTCCTCAAGCAAGACCTGTGGATAGTGCTTATTCCCTTGTTGATAGATGCTGCTTAGTTTTATTATACATATGCATTGACAGGGCTGCTTCAGTGGTAGTGATTGATCGTAGAAATATGTGTTTATTTTACCCTCCCATTCTTTAATTTTTGTGTTCAGGTATCTACCGTTCTTCAATGATGAGGTCGTGAACTTACTACCATATAATTTCTCTATTCTGGCCAGGATACAGTAGTATTTTTCCATCCATTCAGGATGTTGATGCATATCAAATGACTTGGTAAGCGAAGATCCATCATCGTATCTGGATGCATCGTTTGAATACAGCCCTTTTGGCGTTATGATCAATAGTGACGATATCTTGCTACCATATTTATAACCGATCACGAATCGCTCATCCTTACCCTTGTTGGATTGGATGGGATCGCTGAGTACTATTTTATCAATTTGAACCTCGTCAATATCGAGCACAGTTGGTTCACTGTAAAAATCCCTCGTCTCTACGGAGTCATTGTAAATATATTAATATATACATCATGTAATGCTGCCAGCACAATATCCTTCCTTTTATTATTAGTCTCCGTCCACATTTGCATCTATCATATTTATCAAGATCAATTCCACATTCATCACAATACTCAGTTGTCATACTTTATTTGATAGAACGAGTTTGTATTGTTGATTGGTAGATGACGTCATGTATTTCTGATATTTATTATTATGTGTTGGTTATTGGCATATTCATATTATTTTGTGTTGGTTACTAACATTTTAGGGAATTTCCCTTTGGTCGACGTCGACTGTGCCAGAAGGAACATTTCTCTATCACTTCTATTTCATCAGTCTACCCGACAGAATCGTCTTCTCTTTACTACTTTAAAGGTAAAAGCTTCAACGCTAGAGAGTTTTGCGATTTCGCGACTTTTGGTCATTGCAAAAGTTGGCGCTGCGAAAAGTTTTATTTCTATAAATTGCGAAAGTTTATTCTCGTGAAATATTTGGGTTTTTTTAATGAACCTGCATTTGTCCATATTTACTTGAGAAAATGTGAAATAATGCATAGTTTATTTTTCCGTTCCACGAACTCGCAAAAGTCAGTTCGCGCGAAAATCCAAAATCCGCCAAGGATAAAAACCTCACATCATACACACAGAAAATCCCAGATACAGAGCGCTTGATAAAGATTTAGAATATTACTGTATCGTAAGTGAGTACAGAAAATCTTTTCTCCAGATCCCATAGCCATACACCGTCAGTTTGCATAAGAAAGTTACCGTCAAATAAGTAGCATGTTTTTGTAAACACAACTTCGATCAAGAACATTAGTTTGTCTATAGGAATACGTGTTTTGTTCTCATATTCATCATCATTTAGCAGTAATTCTCTGACAATGTATATGTCACACTCCCTGGATTGTTTTAATATCTGCCGGATGTTATTGTTCCGGTAGTGTCAAAAAAGGAAGGCAGAATTCACTTTACCTTATCTAATAGTAGTAGCTAAGATTTATTAATTTTTTGGGCTAAATTGATAATTAGGCACCTCATCATTGAAACAGTTAGCTAGTTATTTTAAACAGACATTTGTAAGGCTTGTTTCTACCGACGTCTTTCATTTTTTGATCTTTTCTTAAAACATATTGGATATATTTTTTTCTCCTTTTGAGCTAACATTTTGTAGTTTTGTAGTAAAACATTTTTTTTCGTCTTTAAAACATTTATTGGGTATTTTTTGATATACTGCTTATCTGTTGCTAAATCTGTTGCTCTTACTGTAGCTTGCTGGTTTTTGTAGCGTGAACATGAAACGTAACGTACAACAGAGATGTTTGAAGATGCAAATTAATATCGTATTTAAGTCCCACATGATTTACAGAGGCAGCAGGAAGTTCAATAGCTGCTGCCATCATGTTTAGAAGAGAAGCATGAAACAGTATTTGACAGAATGGAATTTACTGCATGATTTTATCAAATAAATTAATCGAATGACTTTATCGATTGAATTTAACGAATAAATTTATTAAACAGAATTAGCGAATGACTTTATCGAATACATTTTCACCAAATTTCACTGAATGAACATTCACTAAATGGCCTTTATTGAATAGAAAGATCGCATAATGAACTAAAATTATCGCATAATATAGTGAGGAATAATTGCTTAATCGAATGGAATTGTCGCATAATCGAATGGAATTGTCGCATAATCGAATGGAATTGTCGCATAATCGAGTAGAATTCTCTTAAAATCGAATGGAATTATCGAAAAATAGTCACACTTCATAAACGAATTGACAAATCAAATGATTTTGAGCAAAAGGCAGGAACGGCGTTCCACGGTGTCAAATCAGTTTTTCAATTCAAAATAAGGCGAATTAGCTAAAAATCGTTTTAAGTAATAAATAAATCAGTTTATTAACGCAACGAATCTGTTTAATACATCGTATTAAATTGGTCGTGCTGTTGAGTCAGTTCTTAAGGCTGAAATACACTATCATTTTTCAATGATCATTTTCCAATGCTACATTCCAATGACATTAAAAATGACAAATTTTGGCGCAAATACACTATCATTAAAAACATGAAACTTAAGCATGTTTTCTTTGCAACATGGACTCTGAAGAAGAAATAGCAGCTGCTTTTGTTGTGCATATGTTATCAAAAAAGAGAGCTAAACATAGGAAAAAATGCAAAGAAATGTATGGGTGAAGCCGTATAGGCGAAATGAACTTGGCATCCACAATACTGTCATGTATGAACTGCGTGTAGAGAAAATTGCAGAGTATACGCGATTTTTAAGAATGCCGCCGAATATTTTTGAGGAGCTCCTAAATCTCATAGAAGTTGACATTGAGAAAAAAACAACGCATTTGCGAGACCCAATTCCTGCTAAAGTCAAAGTAGCTGCAACTTTGAAGTTTTTCTCATGTGGGATAAATTACACCGAATTACAGTATTTATTTCGCGTTCACAAAAGTACTTTGTCACAGTTCATCGCTGAAGTTTGCGAAGCTATTTACATGCGATTAAAAGAAAAATACCTCAAGGTAAATATATATTTCGTTCAGTAATTTATCAAACGTACTAAACTAGCAGTCACACATTAATACCCTGCACTTTGTGAGCCCTCTTCTGGGTTGAGATCTGACAAACTTTCTCGACTCTTATAAGTGTTTTGATATATGTTCACTGGGTGTCGGTACATATTCTGTAAAACAGGCGATAACGGCGGAGACACAAAGGGTGGGTAATTTTGTGTGGCATGTGTTGAAGAGTTCCTTGGAATCGGAGATTGAATGGGCGGTGTTCTGAAAGAGGTTACGGCGAGTAATCTCATCTGAACTACTACAGAAATGATGCGAAAGATATCGGGGATAAATTTTGTGCGTACTTTAACTCCACCGGTGCTGTTCCATGGCAAGAAAAATTTGTCTGAAATTTATACCCACCATCGAAGAAGTTGTTTTTCTTGGGACGATGGAGTCACGTAGGAATAGCAAGGACTGAAAGTATGGCCATTAACTTTCGTAAACATCATCTCGTCCTGCTCCACATTTGTTGCTGTTGTTTACTTTCTTCAATTCTGCGCTGAAATAACTTCGTAGTGTATTCAATTTACTCCTCACTAATTTCTCTAAAAAGAAAAACAGATCATAAAAATATACATGTTTTTCTTTTCTCATCCAAACCATTCGAAATAACACAAACCTTCCATTCCTAGTCTGCCTTTGAATATCTCATAACTTTTTGCCTTCTCGTTTCTGTCCTTATAAAACGGGGATTTAACATCCCACAAACTGGGCTGGCTTCTCCAAATCTCAAAAAAAATTTCGATCGCTTCTTGCGTCTTCATTCTCGGGTGAATTACTTGTTCAAATCTTTGTTTTTAAAAATGTTTACGCCAAAACTATATCGCGTGCAACAAACACGTGTGCGAAAACAATGGATTCGATTTAAAACAATAGAAAAAAAATGTCATTGAAAAATTAAAAGTTGAACATGTTCAACTTTTCATTTTTAAGGATCATTGGAAATGAGAGTGTAAAAAATGACATTTTCTTCTGTATACACTGTCATTTTTCAATGATAATTGGAAAATGATCATTGAAAAATGATAGTGTATTTTAGCCTTTAATGACGAGGCGGATTAAAACATCGCATAATGATGAGGCAAGCAAAAACAATTTCGAAACTCAAATTTATTTTTGCAGGGCTTTTCAGCAGGACAATTGGCGTAAAAATGGTAGCTAGAGTAGCAAATATAATCATAGTTTGCCAAAAACGAATTATGGAATTTGCAGGATAGATAGGAACAAACAAAAAGCTTAATTTTTACTTATTGTTTGTTCATTAGTTATTAGATCCTTTATATTTCGCTAGAAAGGCTGTGTTTTATGTAAATACATTTCACAATATTGGAGGTCGTTCTTGAAAAGCATAATAATCTTAAGCATATTTTTAGGGGCTTGGTAATGAGACTACTATAGTTTTCTTCTTTCTCCTGACTAGCCTACTTAGCTTTCGTCGAGGATTCAGTTTTTCTCATTCTAAAAGCTTAGACGCAAACGATCTGTCAGAGCAAATTACAATTTCTCAGAACAAATTAAAAATAACAAACAAGCACAAAGTCCAACATCTTACCCTCTTTAATAGTACAAGAATTAATTATATTGCACGAGTGAGGCCATTAGCGCTCAAAACAAAGTATTTCGCTATAATGATCACGTGAGTAAAGAACAATAAAAGTAACCAATCAAGAAGCGCGGTCAGTATTCTGACTGCAGAAAATCCGTTTGCTATTTAGCGTAATTCCCCAATGGTTAAGAAATTATGCTGGCCATTTTTAAATACTTGCTAAACCTAAAGGCATGCAGTCACACATTTCTAGATTCTATATTTTAACAGCTATGGTTTTCTATTATATTTTTTACAAAAAATGTTAATTCTTCAACGGCTAAATAACATTGAAAAACATTTTTTGTTCTGTGCATGCCGCCAAAAGTAGGTGATTTTTGAGTTTTTGTGTGTTCCGAAATAAACTTAAGCTATAAGTTGAATATAAATAAACATTCTACCTACAAAGCATTCCTCTAATCTGCTATGCAATGTTCAGTACAAAGTACCTTGTCACAGGCATTGTTGTTAGTGACATCACAATAACATCATCACAACTTAAGGTAATGTAACTTAAACCTAGAAATCGTTTTAACTATTCAATATAAGGAACTGATTGTGTGTCGACACGAACTGATTAGTCAAAGTGAAGGAATGACTTATGATTTGCCGAATTTAAATCGATTTTGACGACTTGTAATTCGCCTCGTAATCTAAAAACTGATTCGACGACACGAATAACTGATTCGACGACACGAAAAATTGATTCAACGACACGAAAAAATGATTCGATGACTTATACAACGAAATTATAAATGGCACTGATTCCGCCTTATACATATCTTCGCATTGATAACAAGAATGTTGTGTTACCATGGTTAATTAACATAAACTCCTCCACATCCAACAGTTATCACCCGCATATATTATTAATTCCCATAACGGAGAAGCGCCAGTGTTTGAAATATTTGCATAATTTATCATACATTGTATTCATAAAAAGTTGTGTCAATTACGTAACTGAAACAATTAAACGCATATAGATCCAATCAGTCACACGTGGTTTCTATTTGCATATACACAATTTGACTAAACGCCTTTTCAATTTTATTTCTTTTTTTAGCCTCAGGCTGGGTTGTTGCAGACTAGTTGCTAATTATATCTGACAAATCTGAGCCCTGTGTCAGATTGCTTTTTCCTAGTATTGAAGGTATCCTTTTGAGGGTTTTCCTCTATGTAGAAACCAGGTAATGTGCAGGTGAACTAAAATAAATCTATTTTTGTGATTCATTAATGATTCATGTTCTTTCAGTTTAAAATACAGAAAGATAAATATCAAGAGCTGAACATAACTACACGTGGAGTCGAAAACATGGTAATGGTTTGTTTATGCGTCGCCAATATTGTTAGTTGTTGTTGTTGTTGTTGTTTATTGTAAATGTTATAGTCATAGTACGCTAAATTTATTCTAGACTAAGGCGAGATGGATAATGTAACATTTATGTAGAAATTAATTTCGGTTTTATTAATTTCCATGTAAGACCGTTCTCTCCAGGTAGAAATTTGAAAAGTGTTTTTCAAGTCAAGCATTCAACTTTATAACTAATGATGTCATGCTGCATCATTTTTGTCATCGTTTTTACATCACAAAGTTTAACTTTGTATACACTACGTTTAAAATAACCAGGGAATCCGGCTTAAACCTGAAATCATTTTTTTTTTCGATCTTTATCTCGGGAGCATTTTTTAAAAATTTTATTAGGGAATTCAAAAATCTCTGCCATGAAGTCTATTTCTTCGATTTTTTTAGTATTTTTCAGGAAAAAAGGAAATATTAGTAGTTTTTATTTTTTACCATTTTAAGTCGGGTGCAATTACTTTTGGGGTATGTGTTGTTTTACTCGGTTTTTAAGATCTGACTGAACACGACGAGGAAGAAATGAAACTTAAGAAAAAAGGCGCTATTTTTGTGAAAATGTTTACAATTTGGTAGGACTCAATGTGCTTAATATCTTATTATTTTTTTTTCACTAAATTTCACTTCAGATCCACTAAATATAATTTTTCCAGTGTGATTGCTTACTTAAGCCCATCAGTATAACGTTGGGCTGCATAATCCCAATAATCCAAAGTGAAAATATAAGTTGCATGCGAAAGTGAAAAATTGTTTTTAAAAATAAAAGAAAGTACCGCTATCGAAAAACTGAATCCCTTGTTCTGGTACAAAAGCTTTAAGAAAACCTAGAGCAAACGGAATTTGTTTTAAATACTGAATTTACTCTTTGTAAAGTTTGACTGTATTAAGTCAAGAGGACTTTCCTTAAGTTTAATCCCCGACTAATTTCTTCGTCTACATTCGGCTATACCGGCGGGACCCGGGACCTGTAAGGAGACATCCCTTTAGGATAACGACGATGTAGACAAACTGGACACCGTATATCATGACGTAACTCATTTCCAACTACGATGCCTTGGCAGCACGTTTTGTTTTGTTTTCCTTCTTTGATTACGCGTTTGTTGTCGTTAATTATTTAATCTTCTCTGTTCTCATTTGTAACGCATTGTTATGAAATGTCAACTATGTTTTATTGTTCCCTAATTAAAGTTGTGATTAGTCATTAAGTAATACATGCTATTATGTTGAAAGTAACCTCCGTGTTAATAGAACAAATTGGTGATCACTGTACTAATTTTGATGTTAAGGAAGGGGGTGAGAATGTTATTATTTCAACTGTAAACACAGTTGAGAGTTTTTGTGATGTTATGAAGTGAGAAAGTTGAAATTATTGATGAATCACACAATTGTTTATGTTTGTTGTTGTTGTTGTTTTTTACTGATTTCGTATTTTAATACGATTTTTTTACTACCGTCATGTCGTCGATCTTATAGCTGTTATCGCCGTCGTGTCGGTTATCATTTTACATTTATTAATTCGTGTCGATGTTGTTACATTTTTTATTGTCGTTCGTCTAATTTTGCCACGTGCTTTTTTGATGTTGGTATTGTAGTCGTAATTCTGTATTATTGTTATCGTACTGACTAAAACAAGGAAACAGCTGGAAACAGCTAAAACAAGGTGGTACCATCAGAAACCAGCAATGAGCAAGCTGGAATTAACAATAATTCTATTATCTTATCAATACTTCTGAAAAAAAAACTGTCGTGCTTATTTCAGTTTGTTGTGATAATTCGATGTATGGATATTAGTTTGACCGTGATACTTTAACAGAGCTTCTTAATAACGGTTAAATTGACTCACGGATCAAACTTTCAAAAAATCAGACGGCATCATGTTTGCAGAATCTGATATTTAGTAGATCCACGCGTAATTCCCGCGCAAAATGGATAAAAGACGTGAAGCTTTGCAAGGAAAAATACCAAGAATAATAATTCTATTTGCGCATTCAGATGTTAATGTCCCGTGTAGAAACACTTCTCCACACAAACCTTGAAAATTCTTAGATTTGCATTTGAAGACTTATTTAGAACAGCAAATCTGACCTTTATCACAGTTATTCTTTCATGAACTCTTTTTAACACAAATTGAAATAACCCGATGTGGATTACATACAGCCTATTAAAATTTAAAAAATTATGATTTGGCGGGGAAAGTAATAATGTGATGTTCACACGCTATATGAACTGCTTACATAAATACACGCTAGCTACAGTGCTCTCCGTTCGAACAACTTGTTGTCGCGTGTAAAACCTCGCATCGCGCTAAGTTAGAGATGATTCTTTACTATTGGATGACGGTTTCAATTGGTTCCTGGTAATTATTGACTACTGGTTCTTGGTTTTGCCAATTCGTTTCTTGTTTCTGTCAGTGTGTATTTTTATAGCAGGAACTTTTTTGACTCGATTTCTATTGTTGTTGATAACAGCAAGGTCTAAAAAAGAAATTGAAAACTTGTGGCAGGTGGTGGAAGAAATATTTCTACTATAAAATAATTCAAAGTAAAAAAGTTGAAAGTGATTGTTGATAAGTCAAGCGTGCTCGAGAGTGCCCATGGAATACAAACCTTATGTATAGTGTATCATAAAGGATAAAGAAAAATACCACAAATGTATCATTATTTAATTATTTTTCCTATAGGTTAAAAAGATATATAAAAAAGGAAATATTTATTAAAAAAGAATGCAATTATCAGAAGTTTTAAAGTTATTTGATTCTCCTCTCAGTCAGGAGCAATGTTGGAGTGTGTGTTATGGCACTTGCAAAGCCTTAATGACCAAACGAAGAGAAGATTACCAACGTAGGGAGAGAATAAAGTATATATTAAACTTAGATTCACTTATACTCACCCAGAGAGGCGATATAGAAATTTTACAGTCTGAACCAAACTTTCAAGAAACTCAAAATGACTCTGAATTGATATTTGCCATTGGGAATTTGGTGTGTAGATGTTTGGACCATGGATTAGATGAAGAAGAAATATGTGAAGTGAGATTTCAGGATGATTTAGCTGAATTGATTGGAGGTAAGTTTTTAAATTATTGTTTATGGTTATATGGCTCCTCATTGACCTACATATACAAAAAGAATACGAATCTGAGATTTTCCCAGTGTTTAGTGTTATATGAATGGAGTGTAGTTTTTGACTTTATTTTTCGTGATATTCAGTTGATATCGTGTAAATATTACATGATTTTGTGGTTTTTGTAACATTGTTGTGTGGTTGCTACTGCGGTGAATTTAAATTGTGGTTATATAATTATCTCGGTAATTCGTGCCCTGTTTAAAAAAATATTAGGACAGCTTAAAAAATAATAATTTTGTTTTTTTTAAATATCTTTTTAAAGACTTGCGGCGTTCCTTTAAAAATTATAGTGACATTTTTTTATATTTATATCTTTTTGGACAACAATTACATTAGAATTTAGCTAACAGAATAATTTCGACGAAAAAAAATATGACAAAATGACAAAAACACATGTTGTCAAAATACACGCTGTTTTTACAACATACTTATTTAAAAAAATGCAAAGTATTACACAGCCGAAAATATAGGAAACTTGGGACCAGAAAAATTGAAAACATAGTTACCCGAAAGTTACCTAGAACAAACATATTATCAGTTGTTTTTTTACGCAACTGAAGTTTTAATATCCTGTACGAATATTCAGAACTAATGGAAGAACGTAGGTAGGCTAAGAAGAAAAAATCCCTTAAAAATTGAATTTGTCTTAAAATTTATCAAGGGACTTCTGGAACTAACACTGCGTTAGCGTTAGCAACTATTTTTCGGTTCGAAGGTAAGCACTATAGTCTTCGCGGTAAAGATATGAAATAATCGCTATAAAACGCGATAGCTAATTTCAATAAAACTTATATTAGCTTTAAATGTTTCCACTTAATCCTGTAATATAGCACACTTGTAGGGTCTGGCCTAAGATTTTGGGTAGGAGGCCTTTTTGGTTATTTTTACGGACTCTGTACGTGCGCCATACTTTGACTCTTTGATTCGTGTTTATCAGTAGGAAACTCAACACATACATAAATTTTCTTTGAAGCATGCTATGTACAGATTAAGGACTGTATAGACTCTTGGGAGGACTCTTGTCACTGTCCAACTAAGAAGGTTGATGAGTGAAGTGTTTAAGGAAAAATGGACAGTCTAAATAATCCTAAAGAGTTACTTAATTTTTCTTCCCCTTTGTGGGGCCTAGAATTTGTGGCCTAGATCCGTAGCCAGCTAGGCTGCTTATAAAAAGAAAACATGCATAAAAGGAAGAGATCTTAAACTGTCGCGAATTTCGATTGAAAAAAAAGTAAAATCACGAACCCAAAAGGTGATGAAATATTGAGGCGAAGAATAATTATTAGGCCGGTTTAGATTTTTAAAAATGTTGAACTTATCAGGACGCTACGGAAGAAATCAGAAGAAAATCCTTACCAACTTTAAGGGAATCGCTTTATTTTAGCGCTAAATAACTTACCGAATTTTTGAGTCATTATCATTATAAAATTCTAATCACTTTTAAACAATAAGAAATGGGCTCCTGGCAATCTTTAAATGTCAGCAAACTTTTCCATAATTTCCACCTGAGTAACGTTTATTTGCAAAACTAAACTTTTGTCAAAAATGCTTCAACATATAAATCGGCTTAATTGTTTTGCTCGTTCCAAGTGACAAACTTTTAAGGAAGTAACGACCGGCCTACTAAAAATTAATCTATACTTGTTTAGCTTTAACTATAGATGAAAACAAGTGAAAAAATACTAAAGTTGTAATATATAATTTTACAGGAATGGTTTTGCAGAGCAGTGAATTTGATGAAGGTATTAGCGAACCAGATTTAGGTGAAAGTTGGGAGAGCCGGAAATTCCAATCCAGTCATTACCGAAGCTTCCAACGGCTTTCTGAAGTGACCCGATTTTGTGAGGCGCGACTCTTAAGACGAAACATTGAGGCGCGAAACAAACATTATTCTAACGTTAGCAAAGCTCTGTACGTCGAAGCTTCGGAATTAAAGGCATTTTTGGGCCACGTGCTTCACGAGCTGGACGAAAACTCTGCTTCGCTGGATGAAACGAGAGGGCCAGAACTAGCGAAGAGGTATGTGAAAGAATGGGCAAAGCTATGGTTACGAGTAATGGATGAACTGCGTAAGAAAACAAAAAAACGCCGCCGAAATTTAAAGCCGGAAGATTATCAGAGTGCTCCCTTTGACATTTTCAACATGACGGAAAGCAACGAAGAACTTCGAAGGGGAAATACAACCAAACATTCGGATAGTTTGCCAGAAAACGCAGAGGATAAAATCTTCAATTTTCTTCGGACCAGGGTATCGAGTCAAGAAGACGTGCGAAATAAAAGTGGTTCGACAAGCCCTGTTGACATTACTATAGAGGAAAATAAAGACGTAAGGGATGGCGCGCCATCTGCACAAGAAGTGTCAAACGAGAAGAAAAAGATTTCCGTGGAGGAAACTTTGAGTAGAAAAATTAGCGACTGGGATGACTATAGTTTAGATGAAACACTAGAGGAAGATTATTTGAAGGGATATGAAAGTGACGATGAGACTGATGAGGTTATTAATAAATCTTCTACGCATGCGCCAGTGAAGCTTGCTCCTTTATGTATTACAGTCGAACCTGAAGTAATAAACGAAACTAGAAAAACTAGAAGTAGTACATTGTGTCATGTGCTTCCTGAAATTACCCGTGATGCAGCATTGTTGCCGTTTCATAAACGAAGACATAGTATTGGAAGAATGTCGGTAGAGAGATCACAAAACATTTCGGATTCTCTTCAAGAGATTGACATTGACGAGAAAGATGATGAATCCGAGAAAATCGGGTCAAGTTTAACGGAAATTTTTAAAATTCGACAAGAGATTACAAGGTCGGAAATGGAATTAATAAAAGATGAAGATGTTTTAAACTTAAAAAAGTGTTTTGGTTGCAGAAGAACTAAATTCTCTATCTTTCAAAGGTCCCGTCTATGTACAGTGTGTAACAAAAAATACTGCTTAAAATGCATCAAAGAAAACACAAACATTCCATCGCAAATCGTCGACGCATTACCGGTGAATATCGACGTCACACATACGGCACACACGTCAGCGTTAATGAGTAGCCGGCACATGTCGAAAAGCATGTTTAATCTCGGAAGTACAGCTGCGCCAGGGGAGTCAAAAAACACGTGGCTACGCAACCGACATTCAAACGGTTTGAAATTACACATGTGTACAGAGTGCAAGTTGTTTCTAGATTGCATTGAAAGCGAAAAGACGAAACAAAAGTGGACAGTTCGTTTAGAACTCGACTTGTAAATCTAAATCTT
Organism: Hydractinia symbiolongicarpus; assembly: GCF_029227915.1. Lineage (NCBI taxonomy): Eukaryota > Metazoa > Cnidaria > Hydrozoa > Anthoathecata > Hydractiniidae > Hydractinia > Hydractinia symbiolongicarpus. The sequence goes on from NC_079877.1 coordinate 25,335,746, forward strand.
TTTATTGTTGATTATATATTAGTTATTGTATTATACATTTCTTGGACCAGTTGTCTTATCTTTTATCATCTTAAGCGAGCAATTTTTAGTGTCATTGAAGACCCTTGGAAAGCTAAGTTTAAATAAATTAGGCTCCAAATTACTCGAAGAATCTAGGGCGGATAAAAAGATTTTGGATTTTAAGCTATTCATAAAATTAATTTCGCGTTTTTTCAAGTCGCGAAAAAGTATTTGAGTATAATAAAATTGACATAGCCAACTCTAGTTTACCAGTCGCGAGGACTGTATTTCTTACGTTTATTTATTGCCATGTTTTTACCTGGGATAGGCTCTTAAGTTGATGTTGGTATTGTTGGTCCAAGATTCCTTTTAAAAAAAAAGCGTTACGCGTGTTAGTGCTTCTGGCGAACGTGTGTTACTTGCAAACGCGTTTTCTTGAGTTTTTATCACCTTTTATCACCAAAAAAGCTAAAGTTTGACTTGAAATTAGTATATAGCATTACAGGTAAGTAGAATTGCAGCTTTGTTTCAAAATGTTTTGTATTACGTGTGACGTTTTATGTTGTAAAACCAAACGCTACATCTCAGAAATGGGGAACAAACCCTAGAAAATGCTGACACGTTGAGCCGCCCGTTACATTTTTTACGAATAGCCTCTTTTTAGTTTTTGTTGGTACTGTTTTTATAAAAAAAAGCGTTACCAGGGGCGCCACAATTTCCATAGTGATGATACGCTTGCTACATTTCAATGGTGTCAATTTAATAGAGGTATAAAACAGAAGAAGATACATGTTCTATTTGTGCCATGATTTCAACGGCACTACAACAGCGCATGTATTTGTTATGTTTTAAGCAAGTTTTGCAACAAATATTTTGATTTATTTTTTCAAGAATACAGATAATAACCGGTAAGAAAGTGTAGAGGCTTGATAGTTAATACACCCCGTCCAACCCATGCTAGCATGGAGAACGGACGTTAAGCCGAGAATGATGATGATGACGATGACGATGACGATGACGATGACGATGACGATGACGATGATGATGACAGAATTTTGCTTGTGCTTTCAATATTCACCTATACCCTTAAAATAATTGAACAAAATTCAGAAACTACTTACACCTCAGGATATGCATTTTAATGGATTTTCAAAACATTAAAAAACGCAAGTGTGCTGCAAATCTGTGCATATACAGTGAACTTTGCATCTCGCATAGTTAAAGTTTATATAATCGCCTTGTGGGTTATATCTCCTCTTTTATCCATGCTAATATAATCTGCACTTACAAAATAAGTCTTGAGGCAGTACGAACACTCCAACTATAAAATGAGTGGACGTCTTACTATTTTATAGGGGTTACCTGCAAATAATAATATAAAAACATTGGAACAGGAATTATTTTCCTCATGAAAATTCCTTGTAAAAGCGGTATACATAAAGAGAAGGATCTCCCGAAACGTCGCCTACTAAACTATCATGTTCAAGAAATGATAAACTTCCCACAGTAATAGTTTATTTCTGTATTAACCACCTTAAACGATCTTAATGCCCCATATGTTATAGAGTTTTAGGGAGTCTATTGTTTGTACATCAAAAAGCGTCTTAGCAGGGAGGGTTATAGTAAAAAAAGTGTGGAGAGATTTGCCTACAAATTCTGGGAGATTTGTTTTAAATTACCGGGAGGAACACAACATGTTTGTATCCTGATAAAAGTTAAAACTTATCAAGCAAAACCAACCTCGTAGACAGGACATCTTGTATCTTTTCTAACATATAAAAAAAGACGCTGGTAAAAGGGTTGGTGCAGAGCTATTTTTTTTCTTGTGGCGCTAATTAGTCCTTTGACATTCTCTTTTATCTGTTTCTACATTCCGTCCGCCGACGAAATTTAAGGACTTCTGTTGCTAAGATAAAATATTCTTTGTTAAAATATTTGTAAATTACACCAGAAAAGCACCCATGGGGCTTTAAAACAAAAAAAGATCTAAAGTTTCTGCATTGTAATTAGTAAAAGTTTCGCCATAGTAATTATCCCCACATGAATGTTATAGTTATCATGCAGAACGGAGTATATATAAGAGCATAAGTATGTAAGTTTGATGCCAAGGGAAGCATTAAGTGCAAAAACCCAATCGGAGCAACCACGAAGGTAAGAGCTTACTGTTTATAATTCTCAGGAAGAGTTTTTATTCAATTCAATTTGGAATCTCCCATTTTTTGTGGTAGTTTAAGTCACTCTGATTTTTATCCACCAGTAAGAAAATTGTTCTGTCGGATAATTTTGCGATATTCGATACAACCTCTTCCAATATCGGTTTATTATTCTTTCGACCAGCAAATATACTTTATTATTAGAAAACAATTAAAGACCATGATGATCTTTGTGGTTATGTTAGCGATGCTTTTCTTGTGTGAGAATGTGTCGGCAGAATCCGAAGGTTTTAACGTTGGTTTTATGGTGAAATATGGTTGTTACAAGAAAGAATGTTATGCATATTGTGGTCAGTCCTGGGTAAGTGGTTTACCAAGGGTATCTCTGCATTTTTTTTTTTTTAAGATCAGTGTTGTTTAAAATTTAGCAATCTTCTGAAAACGTGCTCCCGAATGGTCATAACAGGACTCAATTTCCTCTATCCTTATCATACCTCGGTAAAAACAAGTCGACTACAGAAAGATTTTTAATCAACTCTTTATTTTTGAGTCTTCACTTATTTTTGAGAATGCGCTAAACTGGAAAAGTAAAAATCAGTAAAAATTCTAGTCACCAAAAAAGTCGAAAATGGTCTGTAAAAACAAAACAGTCAAAAATATTAGTCGGTATAAATTATTAACCGAGCCGAAATTTGGTCACATTTCGCCGACTTTATAAGGTAAGCCGTATAAAAATTATTTTGATTTTGATTTTGTAGGTATCTTATTTTTAGACACGTGGTACGTGGTGCTTTTTGAAAGCACGTCACAATGGCAAATATATCGACCGTGCAGCAAGCTGCGAAGATGACCAAGATTGCGCAGATGTTATCAAAACTGGAAAAAGTGTTATGCCATGCTATTCTGATTGTAAACTTTGATTTGTAAAACTCAAGCCTTAAAGAACCTGTAAACGTACGTTATACATTAGTTTTACTGACTAGATTTGGCAGAAAAAAGAAACAAGCACACAAAGGAAATTTCATGCCTATCGGACACTATAGCATACCATAGGCAGTAGAACCGACCGCGCTAATTGTGAAGGAGATTGAAAACATAACATGATATATCCACGCATTTATTGTACCATACATAGCTAAAGGCAAAAACGCGTCAAAGAAGTATATTTTGATCAATTCTTATTGAATAATCTTCAGGGGAAGGGAAAAACGGGAGGATACTAGATCGATGGTGTGCTTTCTGATTTGAAAAGTAAACAATAAATGCTGCGTGTGAGATAACGTGATGCGGACGATTGTAAATTTCTCTCCGAAAAAGAAGATTAAATACACTGCGTGTCGCAGGTCTGCGGTAGAAGGGTAGGGATAGAGAAATCTCTATTTCTGTCATCTTAGGTCTGTGTGAAGCGGTGGGACATACGCACTGATAATCTTTTCAGGTCTTGTTTACTTGTTCGAACAGGACGACAAATGAATCTTCAAGTTGTAGTATGTAATGCACGTCTAACAGACACGGTGTTTAGAATTGCTCGAGGGTCAAACTTGCAATTTTTTTGCAGTATATTACGTCCGAAATTGTACCTGATAGCGACATAAAATACGGAATATGTTCGTTCATGTATTCGATCCCGACCAGAAAACCAACGGAAATCCTAGCGTCGGATCAATGTCCTTTTATGGTCGAAATACAAAGTCGCGTGCCTGCTGGGTAGTAAGTTACGTTGTCCCCTAACTGTAGTAAAATCCGAATATACCTAAGCTAAGTGTCTACCTGATAACATTTTGGGCACATCCCACATTGTTAAGCGAATTTAGCATTCTCGTTCTTTAAGATAAAACCTCGACTATGAGGTCGAGAATGCGAATTTAGATCTTTTCAAAAAACATTGAAAGATCAAGAAAGATTATCGGCATTTTTTGGTTGTATTTGACACTTCACATATCACGTACTTAATCGAAATATACATAAAGCGGAGATGGTGTAGTGGTAGCGCATTCGACTTGTAATCATAAGGTTTCAAGTTCGATTCCCCACTTCGCGCACTTTAAATGTAGTATTGTCAACCCTGGTGCCATCTACTGACCGCTGACCGGCTTGTGTGGCAGACAAGCCAGTTAAAGCAATGCTATACGTATCTCTGTAACATAGTTACAGTCGGAGGGGAGGAAGAGTCAACCGTTAGGATGAAATCCCCAAGGACGTTAAAACTTCCCGTTACTTACTAACTTAATTATACTTACATATAGCATGTTTAAACGAAATATAGCAGAAATACCATGCTTTGTGCAAATACTGAGTTTTATTCAAGTGAGTGTGGCTGTAAACTTTCAATCAGCCTTTCCTTTATTAAATCAAATAAAAATAACACGCGATGCAGAGCGTTGAAAATTCAAGAACACGGGTAAACGGCCGGACGGGTTCTCTCATCCTTTATATATTGCATTTCGTGTTTCCACAGCACGGCTATAAAATCATACAGGCAGAACACGGATGTTAGTAATATAGACCTCCTGGGTGACCTGGCGATGAAAGTCAGGTGGGGCTCTTATGGCAAACTACATCGCATATTTGTGTGGGGCTTTTAATTGATCGGTAAATGTTCCAGTGGACCATTTAGGGGTCGATTTTGTGATGTTATTTCTTCAAAAAAGAGCTTTACCGCAATCTCAGCTAAAGTAAAAACACAGGCTACAGCCTGTCGCTGTCCCATGATAGCTAAAACAGTAACCAAGCAATTTTTTTACGTTGTAAAATAATTTGCCGCGAAATGTTCAAAAATTAATTTCAAATGATAGCAGGTTAAGTGCTTAGTACAGGTATTGTACCTGTACTAAGCAGTTATAAAATTTTTGACACAAATTTACCAGAGTGTAAAGAAAATATTTACCTACCTGTTGTATGCTGCATTCTACCCTCAAAATTTTTAGGGAGGTTTTCAAATTTCAAAATGATTTACCCTATCGGTAAAAAAAAGTCGGCAAAAAAATAGTCAGCAAAAATAAAAAGTCGGCTAAAATATAAGTGACTTGGACAAAATTTAGTCACATTTTAACGACTTAATTTTTGAAAAATGATTAACAAAGTTTAAATTGGGTTTGGTTTTATTTAAACAAAACAACAACAACAAAAATAGTTATAGATATATAAAAAAGTTTAGGTTTAGTCAATTTCAAGAAACTGGTTAAAAAAAAAGGAAAAAAAGCGGCAAAAAAGGTGGTCGGCAAAAAATCGTTCATCGTTCTCTTCTTCTCTTCTGATCTATACATGGCCTTACATCAGAAACGTCACAAGGTAACACACCAATACTGTCAATATGGCCCTTTCAGTCGAGGTAGCTTTAGACGATTTCGAATCTAAAGACAACATGCCATTCCGTTGAATATGGATGCAAGCAGCTTTGGCTTATGCAAGTATCTTAACCTCCGAAAAGCTTAAGAAGTATGTTTGCTCTGTGCAATTGAGGTTAGATAGAACAAAAATACTGTTTGCTTAAGTGATGTAGGCTAAATGGGGGAGTCTTAAATAGTTTTATATTATTTTAAACTTGGAAAAAAAGAAAGAAGGAAAATCATGTGTCGAAAAACTAATAAATTAATGCCTTTGTTTCTGTTTTTTTCTTAATCTGGATTCTTTATCGATGACATTTTCCTACCTGGTACCATATAAACATTTGCTTTGAAACCTTGACTGCCACTATTTCCCTTCATTGTGATGAAATTAAGACGCATGAAATCTGCAAGGTGTTTGATTGTTAAATTATCTTGCTTTCCACATTGTGTTTCAACCAATTCAATTGACTTTTCGCTTCTTTTATATGTTTCTATCCTATCAGCATTACATTTCGATGAAGAATCACTGTGAAGTTGAAACATCTCAAAATCGATTTTAATTTTTGTGCCAAGAAGTCCGTAAATGTAATATGAACAATTCAGATTGTGATCATATGGTGATGGGTAAGAAGGTGATGAAATGGTTTTTTTGTCTTCAAGCGATCTTAACTCAATAACGGTTGGCGCGCATCTTGCTAAATATGAAAACAAATATGAAAGGTATAAAGCACGAAAAAATTTATTCAACAGGACACCTTATTTAAATGAAAAAAAGTAAAAGTACATATAAAGAAATCAACTGACTAACACCATTACACTCTATGCTATTGTGTCGTTGATGTATAACGTTCTGAATATTATAACTCAAATATTTAACCCTTCTCAGCATTACTAGTGATTTAGATTTGTATGTTACTTGAAATAAAAAGGTTAAATCGTGAAAATAAAATTTTAATAACGTTTTTTTTTATTTCAATTTTTTTTTACTATTTCCCCGCTAAAAGTTTACTGATAATTGCCATGCCAGCATGTCCTAAAGGTAACTAATGACGAAAAAAAATTCTCATAAGTTTTCATCTCAATAGGGTGGATTTCAGAAGGAAGCACGAGAATACTGGGATGGACCTTTTCTATCCATCATCTTTCCCCTTTTCCTGCCTGGATAAGATTAGAAAAGCTAAAAGAGTCAACATTTGTTGTTTAGAAGAAGTAGATCACTCCAACATCTTCGGATACTTAAACGGAACGGAAACTTGAGCTACGCTCTTACTTACCGATATGTTTGGGACGAAAAGCTGTATTTATCTCAGTTTCTGGTCCATTTCCAAGACTATTAACTCCATACACCACTATGCCATAGCGATGCTTCATATTCAAACCAGAGAGGGTGAAATACACATAGTTATCCTTCTTGTAAAATGATTGATTTTGTATTTGCGTTCCAGGCAAACCTAGATTCAAAACAGTCTCATTTCCAAGATTTTCTATTGTTTTGTCCCACCATACAAGCTCATAACGTAAGAGAAACTTTTCTCCTTGACTTGGGTCACCAGTTTCATTGGATGGTATATGAAGCCATCTGACAGTAATCGACGAGTCGATAATGCTCTTAACTTGCTCCAAACTCTTTACTTTGAATGGCACAGCTATAAAAGCACATTTTTGATAAATAAAGTCAATATTAGATTATTAAAAAGGTCTATATAACAGCTACCTTCAAAAAGGAAAACTTACATATAATATTTAGCTTTCTAGTGTCCTGGACTGAACCAGTACGATCTCCAATAGCAATACATAAAACTTCTTTTGATTCTTTTGTCACAAGAAATGTCTTTTGTGTGATATTGTTAACTCGACCTACGAGAAATAAATAAAAGTGTAGAAGTATAATATCTAATCTATCTTTGTGCTTTATAGTCTTAAAATAATCAGTAAAAATTCTCACCAAAACGAGGTAATCGATCAATTTCAGTTCCACTGGTTGACATGAGATAACAAATCAACCTTGGCATAGGATTACCAGTTGTAGTCACATTTATTGTGATTGCTTTTCCAGCTTGTACAGATTCAGGAGTGACTGTAAAAGTCTGAAATTCCGGCCGTTCTAGACAAAACACAGGAAAAGCATATTTACATACCCCATTTAATAAACGAAAAAAAATCAAGGAAACGTGTATGAAATAACAAAACTATAGCATGAGAGCAGATGAGATTGATGTTTCAACTTTCAAATACTTACTAAGCACTTTGAGCGTATACTTTCTACTCTCCTTTGTTAAGGAAGTATTCAACACACATCGGTATACAAATTCATCTGACGCTTTTGCACTTCTTAATTTAAATGCAACAGATCCTGATTTCTTGCTTCTCGTATCAATATCAATTCTCGAGCTCGTTCTATCAGGACCTCTTTGAATTGGACTTGTATGCCCTACTTTTGCACAAGAATCTTAAGACTTGAGCCGCTAAAGTAACCACATTGTACGGCTACACATCCATTTCTGTTGCTATCATTGAAAGTATACTTCCATTCAAACAGAACACTTGAACTTTCGTTAACCCATTTGTTTTCATTGCTACTAGGTTCTATCCAGTCATCACATTCTAGAATATAAGCGAAAAGTAGTTTTGTAACTCTAAAGTAAAATATAAAAATAAGATCAAAAGTCATTCATGTTCTTAATGCATTAATTCTAAGATTTTACTGTCTATAAAATTACCTATTTGACACAAATCTTTAAAAAATATAATAAATAACAAATTTGTTCCTGGTAAAAATCATACGTTATTTTTTAACAAAAATTCAGAATGTATTAAATTTGTCTCTGTCTAAATTTAGATTAAGAACAAAAAAAAAAATAAGCGGTAAAATTACTAAAAAAAATCATTTTTGAAGAATTCTTTTTTTTTGCACTGATGTGATTTACGATTGAAACGCACAAAAAGGGATTCCTACCTGAAGAACGATTTTTTTAATGTTGTGGAGAATAAAAAGTTGTTTATCAAGTTTTTGGTAATTTTTTGAAAATCTTTTTTCGTTCTCAAGATATTAAGCTTCAAAGATTTTCAACTGAGCTTATGACATCATCATTGATGGTGTGATAAAGTGGTAAGCTTGAATTATTACTGGAGATATCTTGCAAATCTACTTAATATCAAAACTTCTAAGCAGTGTGGTTATGACATTATAAGATCCCGGTTTTGAATATTTAAAATCTGGAATAATTTGAGAACGAAAAAAGATTTGAAAATAATTCCAAAGGGCTTGATAAACAACTTTTTATTCTCCACAACATATAAAAAATCTTTTTTGAGCCAGGAATCCCTCTAAATACTTAGCGCGGAAAGAAATGTATAATGTAAAATCAGCACATGTTTTTTTGTAAAACCCATGTTTTTAAGAACGTTGAGGCTAAAATTTTATCAAAAATTGAAAACATGTACCCAGCTTGAATTTCTTTATGTCTTATAGGAACAAAAAGGAGACAAGATTTACGAAACAAATATTTCTAAAGAGTTTTCTGGTATACGTGTATGATTTTACTGTAAGATAACTTGAACCTCAACTATTTCTTCCAATCCGAAAATATTTATAATCATCGGTAAATACGATACGGCTATAATACGGCTTTCCTTTTTTTGGAAAAACGTAAAATAAGAAAATTTGAGGCTAAGAAACTGTGAAAAATATTTTTTTCTACGTAAGGGCTTACAGAAGACGTTTTTTATAGGTAAATATTTTGGATCCTCACAAGGAATACAAATTTATAATTCTTAAAATATTCTTAATGTTTAAACTTTTTTTTCGACCTAGCGTTTGTTATCAAAATAATTCTTATGAAAGACTGTGTAGCTCCATACCTGTATATCCGTATGTATACCTAAACAAAAATGTTGCTTAAATTCGCTGAGACTTTTAGCTAAATAACATAAAACCGTGTTGCCTAATTTCCTTGTGGCCTAAAACGCTTCTCTCAACCTATGACAAAAATATAAAATATTAATTTTTTAATTCTTTCACTTTTTAGTTTAAAGCAATAGACAGTATTAGCAGAATAGGTAAGTTATTTTTTGAAAAAACTTTTTTTCTCCTTTGCGAAGAGACATAATTAATAGTACTTACTAATCTGAAAGACAACTCCAAGGAGCAGCACTAAGAAAAGGTATCGATGCATGTTCCAATAAGTGACTGACCTTCTTTAAAATGAACCAACTTGGCGAGCGACAAATTATTTTAAACTTGTATAAAATAAATTCTTCGCATCGTTATACTCATGCAACGTCTCACTAAGCTTTTGTAATTGTTGATTCAATTTAATACAGACATTGTTCTTTTTCCATGAATTTCTTTGTCATTTGTAGTACTGTTTATTTATCATGTCAACATTAATTTAATGCCTGGTTTTTCTTACTTAGTTATCTAATTTTAAAACCAACATCGTCCCTAGGATATTTTAAGTATTTTACATTGGTACGGAACCAATTTTTACAAAAAAAGGCCTGCGGACGAAGTTTGCCAAACACGCTTTCTTCTTAGCTTTTCAACATTTTAATATGCATAGAAGAGATTCTGTGATTAAAAGTCATGTAAAACCTGGAATTTTCAACTCGTTCAAGGGTCCACAAATGTGTAATGGAAAATTTCAGTATTAATTTGAGATTCCTGACATTTTGAGGTGATCTGGAACTGAGCTAGTAACCATTTGTTCATAACGCAGGTTTTCGTGTAGAAACCATTCCTTTAAACTGACAATTTGTTTACACTCGACAAACATTTTATTTTCATACTAAAAGTAGGGGAAATCTTGAAATCAAGGGAATTTCTTGCCGACCAACGAATTTCTAATTGACGGTGTTTGGGGATTTTTTCATCTTATCGTTGATGCTGAGTAATGTTTGCACATTAAAATACGAATTAAAAACAAACAAACAAGAGAGGGTCAAAATCAACCTCGTTCCCAGGGCATTTTGCCTTGTTGATGAAGTTGATAGCGGCAAAAAGGCCCTGGAACAGATTGGTCACATGATCGTTTATAATTTATCATAATTATACCCAAGAAATAATTTATGCATAGTTGCATTGTTGGCCACTCTGTAGTAACGGCTTAGGGGTCACAAGAACCTGGGGACGAGGTTGGATCGAAGTAAAAACATCTATGACGGAAGGGATTCGTTCTTCTAAAGTATCATGATGTTATTTTGAGGCAAAGAATATGACGATTTTAAAATGTAAATTCTTTCCTAAATCAGTTACTAAACTATATTTTGATAGAAAGATTGTGTAGATTGGTAGACCACACTACAAAATTCTTATTTTGCGAGTTTTATAATTTCTCTATTAAAATGGTTCAACCACAAAACGTTGACAAATGTAGCACACCCCATTTTGTTGTTTAATTATTACTTGTACAAACAAAAATAATAAATATAACTTGAGCGATGATTAAAAATATAACTGAAATAAGCCATAAGTGCACATAAATTAATTTCAAAAATATTCATTTAAAGTAATTACGATAAGAAACGTAATAACGACCTGGCTTTATCTAGATTTGATATCTTTACTGTTCACAAACAACTGTTGGAGTTCAAATATCTTACTTGGGAAATGTAAAGATTTATAATACAACTCTATAAAAAACAAATTTACAAGAAGCAGATAATCTAGTCATCAGACTATATAAAATATATTTTTGCTTTTCCTTCTTGAACTTTGTTTTCAAATAAAACAAAGCAAAAAATCTTACCGTAACCCATTGGCTCGTGTTCGTGATATTTAGGCTTTGCAACCTTTGCGATCTTGTATTTTAAAGAAGTGACTCTACGAAGCATGTCTGAGGAAAATTTTAATAAGTGTGGATCAAGGGAATAAAAAGTGTTTAGGAGGGAGATGTGAGACCTGAAGTTTGCTAAGCAAACTTTTGGCGCAATTTAAGGCCTAGATCTTAAGTAACTGGATTGCTCATAGAAAAGCGTGCAACTAGAATATATAAAGATGGCCTTAGAAACTCACTAACTCAAAAGATACTGTTTAAATAGGACTAAAACTTTCCTCTTGGTCAAGGTTCCTACTTTAAGAGTTGCCATGGCACTCATGTTGTTAACCTTCGTACCAGAAAAAAATATTCTGATATACCAACTTTTTTATTACAAACCTTCCTTATTGTCTCAATTTTATGAAGACTACTTCACGGCAAAAGCAATATCACCGACCGGTTATGGTCAACGGTAAAAGCACGTGTTTTCGAAAGAATGCTGACCTCAGCAATTATTTTCCCGCTCAATCATTTCCCGTCATGCTTTAATATATTTGTGTCTCCAGTTTCTTAACAGAAAAAAAGACATTTAAAAGTTAATGAAAAATGTGTAAACAGTGTTAAAGGAAGTCTTCTGACGTTGTTTGAGTCGGACAGGTGGGAAAGATTGTCCCTTCGCCTTTCTTGACAAAAAAACTTCAAGATACGCTGTTTATATGGTTTTATATTTCGTCAGTTACAATAATACAATATCAGTGCACAGGCGAGGAATTGGATGCCTTTTATTCTTTATTAACAACTTAATAATTTTGTTGTAATACTATGTCCTTCCCTACAGTAATAACAACCGTCAGTCTGTTCAAAATGGTCACGCCGCAGCTTATTTCTGGCCACCACAGAGACTAACGACTATTTTATTTTTGCCAATTTTATCACGTATAAATTTTCTTCCAAACCGTTTCTGTATAATATTTCGCGCGATAACGAAGTTTGATGCACGAATGCGCAAAAACTAACACTCGCAAAAGCTATTACTAATAAGTCAGTTTCGTTTATTTTTGAAGGCTTTTTCGATCCCTATAAAATCCAATGTGGATAGGGAATAAGAAAAGGTTGTTAGGTCACCGCAATTTCGAGATTGGTACTACGGATTATTAGACGCGATAAAATTAACTCAACAGTGCAGATCTTTTAAACGTATTAACCCGGCCATTTTTCGTCTAGTGTAGTACCGCCTCACACGTGAATGGGGCAGGGGAGCGCAAAGTGCCCACAAACCATAAACCCCGAACATACATAGTACACATGTAGACAGTCTTGATACAAAGAGTTCGATGTTAAAATATAAATTGATGGCGTTACACCTGCCTACAATAGGCCATTTATCCAATTTTAAATGAATTTGAATTTCTCAGCTTATTATACTGCGGCCTAAAATACTTGGTAGACTTATTGTCCGAATAGAAATAATTTGATTTCCTATAACCTAAATGTTTTTGATGACGTCATTAGGATGAAAAATGACGTCATATTTGTTCAAAAGTTTCTTATTTTAACGGTAAGAGTAAAAAGATTATTATTTTTTATGAATTGACATATATTTCAATCATTCATAAGTTACAATGGTTGTTAATGCTGAAATGTGTAAATAATAAATGTATGTGCAAACGTAATATAAATTCAATCAGAAATAAACAAAATGAACATGAGAAAAAAAAGAACATAGACGTAAAGCAGTCAAATAATCATATGAAAGTCTTGAGTTGTGAAAACGCATTCAACGACATTAGGATAAATGAACCATTATAATTGATCAAAGCTAAAGGAGGCTTGGTAGTCTAGATAATGCAAATTAAGAAAACGCGTAGAAAAAGAATATAATGTCGTTAATTATATCTCAAAAGACGCCATATTTTTAACAAACCTGATCTGTATTTTATCCTAAGGACATTGACAAGTCCTAATAAAAGTTAGGAAAAATGCGATAGGGTTAAGATGTAAAACTTCAGACCTAGTGTTATATCATAATTGTTATTAATAGTCGTAGTGCAACTTTACTATAATACCATTGCTGGAAAAAACGTCAAAATTAGTACTTTGAAGGTTAACTTAGTAGACTTACCTTTACACGGTGTTGAACCTCAAAAAATAAGAAAAAAGAGGTTTCCATATAAGAAGTATCAGGTTTTTTATGTACTGTTAAGTAAAGAAAAACTCACAACATTTAGCCGTCTTGTATCGCTGTCTGAACCAGTACAATCTTCAGTGGCAATACATACAACTTTTTTCGATTCTTTTGTCACAAGAAATGTCTTTTGTGTGATATTGCTAACTCAACCTACGAGAAATAAATAAAATTGTAGCAGTATAATATCTAATCTATCTTCGTGCTTTAAATTCTTAAAATAATCAGTAAGTGTTCTCACCAGAACGAGGTTCGATCAACTTCAGTTCCACTTGTTGACATGTTGAAGTCATGCCTTACTTAGCACTTTTAGTGTATATACTTCTTTCTCTGTGTTTGTGAAAATAGAGTATATGAGTTAACTTGTGTGCTATTGATCGGATTATTGTGCATTTTTTTGTTTGAAAACAACTTTTTCCTGATCGTTTTTTCACGTAAGAACATCAACTCACGAGCTCAATGAGTAATTAGTCTTTTCGTGTTTACTTGTATATCCTTTTTTTTGCACAGCAATAAGTGTTAATGGTATTATAATTAAAATCTTATAGTACTTCAAGTGTGTATGTTATACTTACATCGGCTAATGGAGTATTCAGACTGCATCGGTAAGAATGTTCATCTGATTTTTGTACATTTCTTAGTCTGAAAGCGTCATTTCTTGTGACAACATCCACTCTTGAGCTCATTGCATCATTACTTTTTTGCAGTGGATTTGTATGCCCTACCTTTAGTACAACAGTTCTAAACCTGCTAAAGCTTTTAACATAACCGCATTTTACTCCAAGCAGTGTCACCAGTATCCAAATTATATCTCCATTCAAAAATGACACATCCACCTTCATTGGCCCATTCTTTCTGATCACTACTGGGCGTGAACCAGTGACCATATTCTAAAATAAGAATAAAAGTAAAATGAATATAAATATGACAATACATATCAAATAGACTACCTGAAAGTTAGACTTACATGAAATCCTCCAATGTTAACAGAAATAAGGAAAGACCCTTAGAAAATGTCTGTGAAAGTCCCCATACATGTTTCTTAATTGAAGAAGAAAAATAAAACAATTAAGGAAAACAGAGAAGAAATCTTAAGAATTTGACATCAACAATAAATATTTTCAACATTTTGGTGAAAAATGACGCTGATCTTTTATATGGAAGGCACAAAATTATGACTAAAGATAAAATATAAGATATGTCAACAACGCAGTGCCATAACACTCCACAGTTGGTGTTTAATCAATAAACTCATTTGCACAAATCTGAATTATAACAGAGAAGTAAATAATATTGAAATTCCGGCCATAGTAAATACAGCAGTAGCAAAGATTACTTCTTAGTACTAACTTATGGCGTAGACAACTACATTTGACATGGTAACCTTCATGCATGTATTCTGCGAAATTATAGCCTACTTACTTCGTGATTTAATTGTATACCTCTTAGTGGATCTTGTAAATGGATATTTATAAACTGATTTGGAGAGTATCCAGTTATTTTAAAAATTACTGTAAATTTGGCTTAACACTATAATATATTGTCTGTCTCGTCTATATAGAACGTGTCGTAAGTATGCAACTCATCATTTAAATCTCATCATTTAAATCTACTAACTAAGTTCTATAAGACACAACGCGTTTCTATGTTTTCTAGGAGTTTCTTTGTCATTTGTGATGTTGTATCTCTCAAGTCAACATTAATTTAATGCCTGGATTTTGCTTACTTAGTTTTCTAATTCTAAACACGTTTCGTCCCGGGTGAGTAATGTTTGGTATTACTTTTAGTTTGTTGATTTCGGACACTGATTGCTAAGAAGTTTTACGTTTCAATTAAAGCATTTTGAGGAGATCTGGAATCGAGCTAGTAACAAATTGTAAATAACAATTATGGTTTCTTGTAGAAAGCATTCGTCATAAGAACTGACATAATTTCTTTACAGGGGAAAAGGTTTTTTGCCCATCAAGAAATCACCAAAAAGTTTTATTGCGTTTATCTAATTGTTGACGTCGAGTATTCTATGCACGAAATTAAAAGGTATTTGAGTCAGTAAACTAAAAATATGAATTAAAAAAGCAAACAAGAGTGGGCCGGAATAAAAGGACACACAATTTATAAAAACAGCTATGAAAGAAAGGAATCGATACTTGTAAAGTATTTTGGTTCTATTTCAAGGCAATGTATAATATTGGTAAGTATAACTTACCACAGATGTCAATGAAATGCGTAACTAGAGTGTTTTTCTCACCGCCACCAAGAACCTCGTGAAAGTGTATTACAGTTGAATACAGTATAGAGATACAGCGACTCTTGTGCAAACTAGGGGAAAAAAACTGCCAGTCCGTGCTACATGAACTCCCTTGTCGAACCAGATGTTTTGAGACGATTTTGTTTAATAAATTCAACACACGTTGACCATAGTGAAATAAATTTTTTGTCGTTAAAAAAAAATTTTTTTCAGAGGCTAAAAACAATTACTTTATTCTTACCCATTTTCGCATGTAATAATTTTCCTGCAGCGAGAGAAAACCTTTTTGCGCGCGCGATAGATACCGCTCAGGATTAAATATATTCCTACGAATAAGAATAAAGAAATAGTAAAATTCAGGGTTTTAGAAAATAGGTGTTAACATTTCTGTACTGCATTTCGCGAGATGATGAAATTTTTTGCGCGATTGTGCAAAATTAGTGCCCCTTGAAAACTAGTTCGAATTAGCTAGGTTTATTTGTCGGTTGCTTTCCTAAACCTTACAAAATTCAGCCTGGATAGGCCAAAGTAAAAAGGATTTTTACCACTGTAATTTTCAGTTTTGGATTACAGATTATCAGGCACCAGAATATCATCTAGGCAGAGTGAATCTTTTAAAATAGATTTATTATTTAAAATTTTAATACTATCTAAAAAATAACATATAATCAATTTAAAATACTTGCTTTGTGAAAGAAGTTATAGCAGGCTGGTCAGTACAGACCTAACTTTATATAATCCGAGGTTTTAAATTTCTGAATTAAACGTAGTATAAGAACTGCTTATAAACGAGAAAGAAACATGTTCACATGATATATCTTTTGATGCGAAGAAACTTATCGATCCAATTTGCTAATCAGATGTAGCTTTAAAAAAGATAACCCGATGAAAATGATTGACAGAAGATGTTAATGATAAACAAGAAGCCCTGGGGGCTCTAAGAATTTCCGCGCGCTACCAAAATATTTGATGAAAACCTGCTAATTCGTTGTGTTATTGTAACAAACATTCGAAGGGGTTTGGTGCATGAACCTCTGAAGATAAAGCACACCACTGACATTATATCTTACAACAAACGCAAACAAATCGAAACGTGTCATTAAACTCACATTTTAAAAGAAATTGCTAACAAAAAACACAGGCTATCATTCATGGCTGAAAGTCTTGCGATTGAAACGTTTATGGTCTTAAACGGCATTAGTTGACAAAAAATCAAAATTTTGATCAACCTCGTCCCCAGGGCATCTTGTATCTTTTCTGACCCCGGGACGGCGATACGAACATGGCCCTGGAGGAGGCTGGTCCGATATGAAACCTGATTGGCGCGGATATGTCAAATAATTATTGCGTCATACAAAACATTTTGGCGAGGCGGCGAGTCTGTGACCAACAGGAGGAAGCTGTTCGTTTTAAAATGGCGGAGGTGTATCAGCAGTATCAAGTTTTTTTTAAAGTGAAAAATTTAATAAAAAGCATTACTAAGCAATGAGAGTATAAAATAAGACATCATAAAGTAATACTGCTTACATGACAATATTTCAATAGCTGGGAATGTTTAATAAAGCTAGAAAAGTTGTTAGCTAGCACACTATACCTAACACACTATCAAGGTAAGAACAAAAGAAAGAAACTCAATTTGTTTCCAAGTGGCCAGGTTTGATTTGCAGCTTTTTGCAAAGACTGACGTTGCATAAAATTGCCGCCCATGTCCTTTATAGACAAAATAATTTTGCACAAAGTATCGAAAATGTTTTTTTTTTACAAAATATATATACATTACGTTTTAAATTATATCAGGTTGTTATTAGTGGGCATGTTTTATTACCTTATATGCTTTGGTTACTATAAAAGATATAAAAAGCCAATAGGTTAACCGTCGGAGCCATTTTATCATTGAATGCACATTTATCCGGCCTAATTCAAGAAAATTCAAATTGCAAAAGCTTCAGTAAAAAAATAAAGTTATTGACTTGAAACTTGTTAAGGAGTACCTTTAAACCTATCTGATAAAATATAAAATTACACCAGGCATGAAAAATTTAAAAAGCCATTTTGAGGAAGAGAAAAAGGTAGGAAGATTTTCTTAAACTGATTCTTGCTAGGCCTTTTTTAACACGCTATGAAGAAATTTCAGAAAATCGAACTCAATCAAATTTTATTGAGCGCTCAATTAGGCATATGGTTAAATCCAGGATGTATTGAAGATGGTGGTAGATATTTAACAGCTCACCACTGTGATATATTATCTCAAGAGTTTTAATACAAATTACAAAGAAGTGAACATAAAAAATCACAAAAAAAGTCTAAACCGAGTATATAGTTTATAAATGAATGAATGAATGAAATAAACATATATTTCAGTTTACTAGGAGATAAATATACATTATTAATTAAAAATTTTTTTGCCCTAGTAAACCCCGGAAACTGCCAAAGTTAGCAGAGCTCGAAGTATGACAGCCACCGTGGACAATACAAAACACACAACTTACACAGACAGACAAGCGAAAAAAATGTGAAAAATATTGCAATTGCAAATCCCAAGAAAAAAGTGGTGTGAAAGTGATTGTGAACAATAGTAATTTTAGGTATATATAAATTAAACATAATTAGACAACAATGTATGCTTTATTAGAGATTTAAGTCTATGCAAAGGGAGATCTAAAAGTCCCATAAGCGTCCCATAACTTCAGTAAAAATTAAAATATTGACTTGAGATTTGGTATGATATGGTTTTAGATTGGTTTGATGAAATTGAGCCAAAAAATAGTTCTATTATCATCATACATTCTGAGTTTCAGAATTTAGCCCTTTTCAAAGACGCCGATAAGCCGTTTTGACAGCATATCAATTTTGACCAAGATACAGATTCAGAAAATTTTAAAAGCTATTCTAACCTCAGAAATGTCAGATAAGATTCAACCTAAAATTATGCTAGTAAACAAAAAATTTAGTTGCAAGGAATGTCTCTTTGCTGACATCTTTTTGTGATAGGATGCTCTTATGAGAATACTGAATTAATCTTCACGGTTAGCTAGTTTGGCATTTTAAATATTTTCCAAGCAGAATGATAACAATAAATAGATGTATATATCAATAAAAATCGATTTTTGAACAGCAGCAGAATTTTGATGAGCTCTAAAAAGTGCGAATTTATGAAACTAATTTTGGTCCAAAATCCCCAAAATAATTTCCTCAAAAAATTATTCCCGAAACATTTTTTTCTCAAGGTAGCAATACTTTGCTGTTCGTAAAGTCGTATATCAATTCTTTCTAAACTATTAAGGCAGTGATACATTAAATCGAGAAAACAGATCACACACAGACTTGTCGTTCTCGATTTTCAAACCAGCATAATGCTTTTGATAAAATTTTTGAATTATTTATGTTTTAAACAGAAAAAAACCTTGTTTTTGTATAAATTAGATGCAAATTAAGTGTATATACAAAATAAATGTGAGCTTGCTGAGTAAAAAATAAAAAAGCTGCAAGGCGTTTTAAAACATGTCATTAAGAAAAGAAAAAGCAGAATTTATCAGTAATGGGTGGCTTTTTGGAAATGTTAAGGCCACAAATGTAAAAGAAAAAAATACTTCTAAAGTAAATACTCTTCTGAAGCCTTTTTCACCCAATATAACTGCAAGCAGTGAGTCCACCATAGTTGAATTCAGTTTCAGCTAAGTATTGTTTAAATACAGCAAAATCTTTGTCATCATATAAAAGCAGTAATGCAGACACAGATATGAACTCACGGTAAATGAGAATTCTAAAGTTCAGCCAAAATGAATAAAAAATGTAAATGTTAATATGAGGTTAAATTTCTGCCTAGCTACTTTCAGTCGGGCACCTAGAATGATACGAACATTTGAAAATTATGTAGCCATATCTGCACCTTAGAGAACCAACGAAGTGCTATGTTCAGATGGGCAAATCATTTACTAATTTCCAAGTTTCCCCTAGCTACAAGTTTTGCAACCCAGTGCTTGCTAGTCAACCAATTCAGTGAAATACACATAACTAAATTGCTTGAATTTCTTCAAGTAAACAGCAGCCTAAATAACATTATTGTATATTTATACATTTACACAAAACAATCAAGGGCAATATGCGAGAAGTTTGTGTGTTGCGATGAGAGGAATCAAAACAAACTCGCCGCACGCATCTGTGACGTAAAAGGCCGATCTCGCTTAGCTCTGCAAGGTTATATTAAAACTTTGGTACATTGAGACAAATCTCATTAAATATTACACACAGAAATACTGTGTATTGGAGGGTCACGTGACGAGGCCTCCTCCAGGGCCATGTTCGTATCGCCGTCCCGGGGTCAGAAAAGATACAAGATGCCCTGGGGACGAGGTTGAATTTTGATGTGACCATCATTTTCAGCATACTTTTTTTATTAAATGTGTCAATTTTTGTCGAAAATAAAGCAGTTTTAATTTTTGGATAAATTTTGGCCTGAAATGACATTTAGGTGACAAAAAATCAAACTTTTGTACCATCATCATTTTCAGCATACTTTATTTGTTAACTGTGCCAGATTTAGCCGAAAATGAAGTGGTTTTAATTTTTGGACCAATTTTGACCTAAAATAGCATTTAGGTGACAAAAATCAAAATTTTGATGTCACCATTATGTTCAGCATACTTTTTTTGTTAACTTTGCCAATTTTTGTTGAAAATGAAGTAGTTTTAATTTTTGGACCAATTTTGGCCTAAAATGACATTTAGGTGACAAAAATCAAAATTATTATGTCACCATTATGTTCAGCATACTCTTTTTGTTAACTGTGCCAAATTTTGTCGAAAACAAATACCAATTTTGGCCTGAAACGTCAATACGAGACTTCCCAGTAGTTAAGGAGCTTGGGTACGAAGTTTACATCTGTGATTGAGCAAAGTGAAATCCCATGGTCGATTTTTTCTCAAAAAATGCTCCGAAAGAAAAAAACAACGGTTTTAAAGAATTTCCTACGCCTTCGGGCGCGGAAATTCAAGAAATGGTGATTTAAATTATTTTCTACAGATTTGTTCTTGTTTTTTCCTCACTATGTTAATTGGTAATTATTTATAGTTGTACTACAAATTCACATCAATACTATTGCCATAAAAATCATCAACATTGGTAGCATGAAGGTCAACTTGGTAGATGTAGCTTTAGACGGTTTTGTTATTGATAAAGTTGTTGTTTTTTTCGCTGAACCTAAAAAAAAAGAAGCCAGGTTTGCTAATAAAAAAGTTTGTTAAAGAAATACCCTTTATAAGCGTTCATTATTGAGCGCATATGGCATCTATCAATAGTAGGTTATCACGGAAGTTAGCCTAGAAATCTACATTAATGTCAAATGTTTTCCCATAAAGGAATTTTTGCGAATTTCACGAATTGACTTCTTATTCGTAAAATTGAACTTTCACGCATGTTTTTTGCTTGATTTGTCAAATAAGTCCTCTCAATATTTTTTTATTGTCTGATTCCCGAAATCATTTCTGCTGAAAAAAACACCTACTTAAAAGTAAATGTCAGGTAACCTTCGTAAGTTATCATCTTTTAAAAACATGGTTTGGTTAAAATGCGATATAATCTCATGTTAATTTGTTTCATTTAAAAATTTCAACTTTTCCTTGATTACACAAAAAGACGTGCTCGCGAAATAAATTTCAATTAAATAGCTGAATTTGACCGATTTGGGTAATTTCTGCCCGCCAATATTACTGACATTAAAGTAGCCGATGTAATTCTATGTTAGTTCTGCTAAATCTTTCTACAGGACATCATGTTTCGTGTTTGTAATACTTTGTAACCAAAAGCAACACACTCGACTTAAACTTGAAGTAACTATAGACAAATATAAGTTGTTTGTACCCTAAAAAATGTCATATTATTGATAACCTAATTGGTCCAGTCATGTTTAGCATATAGCCAAGCAACACATCTGTCAAACTAATCACACTTTAAAGAAAGTTTCTTTAAGGTTTACAGTATTTCTGTGTCCTACCACTCTTGTGTGTGGTTGATAGTATAATAGACTCTCAATAATTTCTTACCTGTCACATTTGGGGCGGTTGTCACATATGAGGCGGTTGTCACATATGGGGCGGTTGTCACATTGGGGGCGGTAGTCACATTGGAAGCGGTTGTCACATTGGGGGCGGTAGTCACATTGGGGGCGGTTGTCACATTGGGTGTGATTATTGTTGGTGTCTCACCAACTAAATAAACAACCGCTTCAAAGCCTTTTCTTCTGAAATTTCCTCCCCTAGTGATATAATCAACTCGCACAAAATCTGTTGGGAATGTTATGGTAAAATTCTTTTTTGAGCCACATTCTACATAACTTGGTCTTTTGTCATCCTTTCCATAAAGTTCTATTCTTTCGTCCATACTACTGCAATCCAAAGAGTTGTTTTTGAGCAGTTCAAACGTTTTAAACTCGATTTGGATGCTTGCATTGTGTAATCCGTGTATATAATATGAACAGTTCAGACTACCAGCGTATAATGATGTATTATTAGGAGAAGAGATCTGTACTTTATCTTTGTTTTTGTTTAAGTTAATAACGGTTGCTTTGCATTTAGCTGAAAATATTAAAAACAAGTAAGAATGTTTAAGGGTGTAAAAGATATGTTAATGTGGAGTAAATTTTGGTAACGATGTTTCGTTTTCTAATTTTCAAGCAAACATTTTGCTTAACTTATCACCAAATGCGTTTGTTCGAATCAATAAACAACTTACATATAACATTTAGTTGTCTTGTGTCGCTGACTGAACCAGTACGATCTCCAGTGGCAATACATAAAACTTCTTTCGATTCTTTTGTCACAAGAAATGTCTTTTGTGTAATATTGCTAGTTCGACCTATGGGAAAGAAACGTAAAAATTGAGCGACTGTGCTTACAAAGGTTCCCTAACTTAATAAGTCCTTTATAAACACGATAGAATGACCATTAACTTGATACAAATTTTGAATTTAGTGATGAAAGTTTTAGATTTAATATTTTCTGGAAAGTGGCTAGCTAGCTAGCTGGCTCGATAGTTTTTTTTTCCATTTTATGGTTTAGGCATTCTGAAGGAGACCGCATAGTTTGCTTTTTTTTAGGGAAATTTGAATTTAGACCAGACTATAACGTGGGCAAAAATATGTTAAGTTTTCGTAAAGCTATTTTTAAAATTACACAGAAAATAGACTGTTTATTTTTTAGGCCACATTAATTAATTATTAAAAATACATAACTAAGTTTTTGCTTAAAGACATTCTGGAATTCAAAATAAACATGCCATTGAGAATAAGTTTTTTTACAAATTTCAAAAATAAGACAGATATTTTAGCAATTGTTTTATTCTAAATTGTAACCTTTGTTGTTGTTTTTTGGCCACTATCACAATTCTCAGGTTTGACGTGGAAAAAGGCCTTGGCAATCTGCCAAAATTACTGAAAAAATCAATGATGTGACAAATGTATGGTATACAGTTTAGTAAAGTTTTTTTGACTCTACTTTGGTGTTTAGAAATGATATAATTCAGTAAATAATTAATTTCACAGAAATTAGTTCTCATGGAGAATAATTTTATAATAAAAGAAGATTTCATAAAAAAAATTTAAATTAAGAACCTTGGTAATCACAAAACGCCCACTAACATTAATCTCTATAATAATAGCCGTCGTCTGTCTGTCTCTGCGCGGACCCCCCGCAAAGTTAGAAAATGATGTTACGGAAACACGAATATCAAATGCGATATATTTTTATCCACTTTGTGGCGACGGGTAAATATAAAGGACGGGCGAACCTGTGGATTTTTCCACGGGCAACGACTAGTCTCTATAATAATAGCCGTCGTCTGTCTGTCTCTGCACGGACCCCCCGCTGAGTTAGAAAATCGTGCTACGGAAGCACGAATATCAAATGCGATATATTTTATCCACTTTGTTGCCACGGGTAAATATAAAGGACGGGCGAACCCGTGGATTTTTCCACGGGCTAACGACAATATAATAATAACCCTATATGTCTGTCTGTCACACAAAATGGTGCCTGCAGTAGCGAGACACCCGAAAATACGGCAAATACCGGGCAAAACCGTAGATTTATCCACGGGCCATCGACTAGTCTCTATAATAATAGCCGTCGTCTGTCTGTCTCTGCGCAGATCCCCCGCTGAGTTAGAAAATGATGTTATGGAAACACTAATATCAAATGCGATATATTTTTATCCACTTTGTTGCGACGGGTTAATTTAAAGGACGGGCGACCCCGTGGATTTTTCCACGGGCTAACGACTAGTCTCTTTAATAATAGCCGTATTTTGTCTGTCTGTCCGCGAAAGCCGCGTCCCGTAACGGAAACACGAAATTTTGTAAATTACGCGCCGATACCAAATGCGATATATTTTTACTGACTTTGTTTTGACAGCTCGCGCGTGGAATACCATTCACAACGCCTGATTCTTTAAAAAAAAACCAAGATCTTCGCGGAACGAAGGCCATTTTGATAATGGTCGTGTTGTGGTCAGTGTGTGAGGTTTGTAGGCCTGTTTGACTTTTTTATCTTCTAAAAGCCTTATATATTTGTAATATTTGTTTTCTGTTTGTTTTCAATGTTAGGATAAATATATTGTCACGTTTTTTAGCCACGTACAGATCTTAAACGCACCAGTTTTAGGATGTTTAGCTAGGAACGAAGATTAGCTAGCTATAGCTACTAGCTAGCTAGAGCCTCACTTATTGCTATTCTGTATGGTATAAGAGCTTTTTATCCTAGCCAACATTTATTTTTATGTTGAGGCTGTGGCTATTTAGCTAGCTTCTTAAAAAGTGAAAGTATAAAAATGCAGTTTGGCTACAACAATATTCTTAAGCAATATATAATTTTTATGCTAAATGCAGTTAGCTAGCTAGGTATAGCTACATATTTTATTATTTTTCTGCAAACTTTTTCTGCAAATGAAATGGCTGAGCGATTGTTTTGGCTGGACGAGTAACGACAGGCTGTTCCCTGTGTTTTTATTTAAACCGAAGTTGCAATGAACATTTTTGGAAAAGGGTAATACGCCTTATGCGCCTGTTCAACTGTGTTTAACTGTACTAAGCGGTTAGCCCAGTGTTAAAAACAGACTGTTTTTTGTAAAAGGCTGTTACGCCTATGGGCATGTGCAACACCGTTTACCTGTATATACTAAGGTCAGCCCACCACTGTGACAATTAATTTTTAAACTTTCTTGGGAATCACGCCTGGACTAACCGCTCAGCCCTGTGTCTGCGAGAAAAGGGTACTATTCCTATACGCTGTACAACACGGTTTAACTGTACTAAGCGCTCAGCCCAGTGTCACAATTAATTTTTTAACTTTTAAAAAGACTTTTCCACAAAATAAAATAATATTGACCGATTGTTTTTGCTATGACAGGATAACAACGGTTTGTAAACTCTGTTTTCATATCAGCTATTGTTGCGGGAAAGTAATTTAAAAAAAATATGTTACAGTCGCACATTATAATGGTGTATGTGCTTAACTTGATTTACGCCTGTGCAACACGGTTTAACTGTACTAAGCGTTCAGCTCAGTGTCACGATTAATTTTTTAACTTGCGCAAAAAGTTATTCCGCAAAATGAAATAAAATTGACAATTGTTTTTGCTATGATGGAGTAACAACACTTTGTAAACTCTGTTTTTATATCAGTTATCATTGCGGGAAAGTTATTTTTTGAAAAATATGTTACAGTCGCACACTATAATGGTGTATGCGCTTCAAATGATTAACGACATACTGTATAACTGTACTAAAGCGCTCCACCTGATCGTGTGGGACAGTTTAGGGCTCTTATTAAGCGCTCCACAGAGTGTTCAATGCCGGATCACACCTTTACTTGTGGCTTAACCCGGCGTTTCGACGCCAGATTTCCCGGCTAGTCTCTTTAATAATAGCCGTATTCCGTCTGTCTGTGTGTCCGCGAAAGCGGCGTCTTGTAACGGAAACACGAAATTTTTAAAATGCGCACCAATACCAAAGGCGATATTTTTCTGTCCACTTTGTTGCAACGGGTTAATTTAAAGGACGGGCGTCCCCGTGGATTTTTCCACGGGCTAACGACTAGTCTCTATAATAATAGCCGTCGTCTGTCTGTCTGTTCAAAAGGGTTACCGATATTCCTTTGATCTTTCCGCGAATTTTTAGAAAACAGGGGGTTGTTTTGGAAAACTTTATAATTAATTGAACTAAACTCAAGAAATTAATTTATTTCCTTACATAATTTAATTAATTTAATTGATAAACATCTAATTTAAAAAACAAATTAGGTGATTAAAATAAATTCATTATTTAAATGCGCCTTTTTTAATAATAATTTACCCCCGTGACCTTAATCGCCGATTCCGCTCAGGAGCCACTGAAAACAAATAGGATGGTTTTACTGACAGTTTAACTGAAGTTGTTTGGACCGCTCGCACGTGTTTACCAATCAAAACGCCTGATTCTTTAAAAAACCAATCAAGACTTTCGCGGCCTAGACATGCCAACGAAGAAACATGATGGCCATTTTAGTTTTTAGAAGAAGGTCAGTTCAGTGCTTTTTATAAGTCTGTTTCACCTTTGTGTCTTCTATAAGCTTCTTATTTTCGTAATATTGGTTTTTTGTATGTTCTAAAATGTTAAGATAAATATATTGTCATGTTTTTAGTCACGTACAGATCTGAAACGCACCAGTTTTAGGATTTTTGGCTAGGAACGAAGATTGAGGCTAGCTAGCTAGCTAGAACCTAACTTATTCCACCATTTATTTTTGTGTTGAGACTGTAGCCATTTAGCTAGCTCCTATCTTTGGCTAGAAGTGAGAGTATAAAAATGCAGTTTGGCTACAACAATATTGTTAAACAATAAGTGTTATGCTATAAATGCAGTTAGCTAAGTTATTTTTTCCTGAAAACTTTTTGTGCAAATAAAATGACTGACAGATTATTTTAGCTGAACCGGTAATGAGCTGTTCCCGGTGTTTTCATTAAAACCGAAGTTGCAATGAGGTTTTTTTGGAAAGGGGTATTACGCCTATACGCCTGTTCAACTCTGTTTAACTATACTAAGCGGTTAGCCCAGTGTTAACAACAGACTGTTGTTTTTGGTAAAGGCTGTTAAGCCCATGCGTATTTACAACGTGGTTTACCTGTACTAAGGGGTCAACCCAATGTGACAATTCATTTTCAAACTTTCTCAGTAATCACACCTGTACGGATGTGCAACAATGTTTACCTGGACTAACCGCACAGCCCTGTTGTGTTTTTTTAAACAGAGTCTGTGAGAAGGTTTTTTCCAAAGGCGTATTATTCCTATATGCCTGTGCAACAC
Organism: Hydractinia symbiolongicarpus; assembly: GCF_029227915.1. Taxonomy (NCBI): domain Eukaryota; kingdom Metazoa; phylum Cnidaria; class Hydrozoa; order Anthoathecata; family Hydractiniidae; genus Hydractinia; species Hydractinia symbiolongicarpus. Next base: position 25,362,749 of record NC_079877.1, read on the forward strand.
GGTTTAACTGTGGTAAGTGCTTAGCTCAGTGTCACGATAAATTCTTTACCTTTCACAAACACTTATTCCGCAAAATAAAATAATATTGACTGATTGTTTTTGCTATGATGGGGTCCCGACTGTTGTTTGTAAACTGTGTTTTTATTTCAGCTATCGTTGCAGGGAATATTTTTTGAAAAATATGTTACAGTCGCAAGACTATAATGGTGTACTTAATTTACGAAATACTGTATACCTGTACTAAAGCGCTCCACCTGATCGTGTGGCACAGTTTACGGCTCTTATTAAGCGCTCCACAGAGTGTTCAACGTCAGGTCACACCTTGACTTTGGCCCACCCCGGCGTTTTGACACCGGGGTAAGCCAAACGCGAGATACGCTTAAGTGGTATAAAAAGGATGGGCGCACCCGTGGATTTTTCCACGGGCTATCGACTAGTCTCTATAATAATAGTCGTATTCCGTCTGTCTGTCTGTCTCTGCGCGGACCCACCGCTGAGTTAGAAAATGATGTTACGGAAACACGAATATCAAATGCGATATATTTTTATCCACTTTGTTGCGACGGGTAAATATAAAGGACGGGCGAACCCGTGAATTTTTCCACGGGCAACGACTAGTCTCTATAATAATAGCCGTATTCCGTCTGTCTGTCTCTGCGCGGACCCCCGCTGAGTTAGAAAATGATGTTACGGAAACACGAATATTAAATGCGATATAATTTTATCCACTTTGTTGCGACGGGTAAATATAAAGGACGGGCGACCCCGTGGGTTTATCCACGGGCAACGACTAGTCTCTTCAATAATAGCCGTATTTTGTCTGTCTGTCCGCGAGAGCCGCGTCCCGTAACGGAATCACGAAATTTTTATAATGCGCACTAATACCAAATGCGATATAATTTTACCGACTTTGTTTTGACCGCTCGCGCGTGGAATACCATTCACAACGCCTGATTCTTTAAAAAAAACCCAAGATTTTCGCAACCAGAAAGAATCCAAGATCTTCGCGGAATGAAGGCCATTTTGATAATGGTCGTGTTTGTGGTCATGTGTGAGGTTTATAGGCCTGTTTGACTTTTTTATCTTCTAAAAGCCTTATATATTTGTAATATTTGTTTTCTGTTTGTTTTCAATGTTAGGATAAATATATTGTCACGTTTTTTAGCCACGTACAGATCTTAAACGCACCAGTTTTAGGATGTTTGGCTAGGAACGAAGATTAGCTAGCTATAGCTACTAGCTAGCTAGAGCCTCACTTATTGCTATTCTGTTTGGTATAAGAGCTTTTTATCCTAGCCAACATTTATTTTTATGTTGAGGCTGTGGCTATTTAGCTAGCTCCTTAAAAAGTGAAAGTATAAAAATGCAGTTTGGCTACAACAATATTCATAAGCAATATATAATTTTTATGCTAAATGCAGTTAGCTAGCTAGGTATAGCTACATATTTTATTATTTTTCTGCAAACTTTTTCTGCAAATGAAATGGCTGAGCGATTGTTTTGGCTGGACGAGTAACGACAGGCTGTTCCCTGTGTTTTTATTTAAACCAAAGTTGCAATGAACATTTTTGGAAAAGGGTAATACGCCTTATGCGCCTGTTCAACTGTGTTTAACTGTACTAAGTGGTTAGCCCAGTGTTAAAAACAGACTGTTTTTTGTAAAAGGCTGTTACGCCTAAGGGCATGTGCAACACCGTTTACCTGTATATACTAAGGTCAGCCCACCACTGTGACAATTAATTTTTAAACTTTCTTGGGAATCACGCCTGGACTAACCGCTCAGCCCTGTGTCTGCGAGAAAGTTTTTTTCAAAAGGGTATTATTCCTATACGCTGTACAACACGGTTTAACTGTACTAAGCGCTCAGCCCAGTGTCACGATTAATTTTTTAACTTTTAAAAAGACTTTTCCACAAAATAAAATAATATTGACCGATTGTTTTTGCTATGACAGGGTAACAACGGTTTGTAAACTCTGTTTTCATATCAGCTATTGTTGCGTGAAAGTAATTTTAAAAAAATATGTTACAGTTGCACACTATAATGGTGTATGCGCTTAACTTGATTTACGCCTGTGCAACACGGTTTAACTGTACTAAGCGTTCAGCTCAGTGTCACGATTAATTTTTTAACTTGCGCAAAAAGTTATTCCGTAAAATGAAATAAAATTGACGATTGTTTTTGCTATGATGGAGTAACAACACGTTGTAAACTCTGTTTTTATATCAGTTATCGTTGCGGGAAAGTTATTTTTTGAAAAATATGTTACAGTCGCACACTATAATGGTGTATGCGCTTCAAATGATTAACGACATACTGTATACGTACTAAAGCGCTCCACCTGATCGTGTGGGACAGTTTACGGCTCTTATTAAGCGCTCCACAGAGTGTTCAATGCCGGATCACACCTTTACTTGTGGCTTAACCCGGCGTTTTGACGCCGGATTTCCCGGCTAGTCTCTTTAATAATAGCCGTATTTTGTCTGTCTGTCCGCGAAAGTCGCGTCCTGTTACGGAAACACGAAATGCGATATATAAAGGACGGGCGACCCCGTGAATTCTTCCATGGGTGAACGGCTAGTCTAATTAATAACAGCCGTATTCCATCTGTCTGTTTGTGCGTGAGAAAAAAAGTTGTGTTACAGAAACACGAAATGCAATAAATAAAGGACAGATGAACCTGTGGATTTTTCCACGGGCTACCGACTAGTCTTTTGAAAGAATTGATGGAGTAGAAGTTAAACTATTGTAATTTGAATAATCATGCATATTTTTGAAAAATGTGTGATTATATTAATTTTTTAATCAATATTATCTAGCATTTTTGTTATTTATTCAATCGTGTTTTAAATGCCAAGAAATTCTTAGTAATCGTTTAGTTAATTTTTCAACAATCATTTTAGTTTTAGTTGTCGCATCAAGGATCCACATGTCGAATTTGTAAGAATTGCAATGGTCAAAGCAAAAAGTATGATTGTTATAAAAGTGTGTGCAATGTCAAAATGGTAATAAGCAACCTAATCCCCAGGGTCTTTGTTTATTTTTGATGTCTCCAGCAAAAAATACAAAAAAATGTCCCTGGGAAGCTCTTCCCCGAGACATTCTTTATTTTTATTTTTTGTTAATAAGAAACACAATAAGAGATCAAAAAACAACTCCCTTATAATACTACACAATAGGATCAACAAACCATGTTATATCAACACTTACATTTAGCCCAAAAACTTAAAAAAAACTATGTAAATGCATTTTTTTCATGAATGAATTAAAGGAAAATTCTTTAAGAATGTCACATAAATATGGTGAATATTTAGAAAGGGTTTATCTAAAAAAACTGAAACTAGATATTCTTTTACCCTTTTTCAATAAAGCAAATGCTTTTTGGTATACATCCATCATCAATGCTGATTACAGCACTATAAAACAATTATTCTTACCAGAACGAGGTAATCGATCTATTTCATTTCCACTTGTTGACATCAGATAGCAAATCAACCTTGGCACAGGATTACCAGATGTAACCACATTTATTGTGATTGCTTTTCCGGCTTCCACAGATGTAGGATTCACAGAAAAAGTTCTAAATTCTGGCCGTTCTAAATGTAGCATAATCAAAAAATATTTTAAAAAAACATTAAATATTTAATAAAAACAACCCTGTTTTTGACAAAATATATAATTTTTTTTAGATAATCCAGGCCGATTTGGTGTTTTTTTAATGATATTATACTTCAAATCTTATAACACTTACTTAATACTTTGAGTGTGTATGTTTTACTTTTTTTGCTTAATGGTGTACTTAAGGTACATTGGTAAGCATATTCATCAGATTTTTGTACACTTCTTAATCTAAAAGCAACATATCCTGGATCCTCATTTCTTGTCAAAACATCCACCCTTGAGCTCATTGCATCATTAGTTTTTGCCAGTGGATTTGTGTGTCCTATTTTTTGCACAAAAGTATGTAAGTCTGTGTCTTTAAAATAACCACATTGGACTGCAACATTGGAAGGAGTGTCTCCACTGCCTAAATTATATTTCCATTCAAAAAGTACACTTCCAGTTTCATTAGCCCATTTGTTTTGATTATTACTGGGCTCTATCCAGTCACCACAGTCTAAAATAAAAAAAAGCAATGAATATAAAATAAAAAAATACACCTATTTAACTAAGATTCAGTTCACTTGAAAAAACAAAGTATCAAAAACATCGCGCTATAGCTATCAAATTATTTACCAACGTTTTTGAACAATTAAACAAACATGGAATACGATTTAATATCAAAAAAGTCTGTTGAAGAGTTGAAGAACTACTTGAGAGTCAGAAATTTAAGGATAAGTAAAAGAAAGGAAGAACTAATTGCTTGAGTGTTTTCAGCAGCTGAGAACTTCGTCCAGCCTGTGAAAACTGCTCAAGAAGTAGAGAGTAATTTAAAAGAGGGATATTAGAAGAAGCTGAAAATAAACGATAGAACACTTCCAGATCCTTTTAAAATACCTTGCAGTTGGATGGATGAGCAAGAAGGAATAAAGTTTTGGTCTATAGTTCTGTATCCTGACATCTTTAGCTACCTTTTGTTTTATCCATCAGAACTAGGTAGTTCAGATTTAAATGACTACAAAAACTCAAAGGCATATAGCTATTATAAGTCTGGATGGCTTCAACCTCTCGCCATCATGATTTAACAGGAAGTAATTTTTGCATTTTCAAAGGTACATGCAGAAAGTCGCAAGCGTTTAACGATCCTTTCCAAAAACTATGGTTAATTCTGGAAAAAAATGGTAAAATAATGTCGTGCCATTGTACATGCATGGCTGGAATGAGCCCGACATGTAATGATGTTGCGGCTGCTCTATATCATATTGAAGCTGCTGTCAGAATTGGACTTACAAATACAGCTTGTACAAGCACTGCTAACGAGTAGCTTCCTAACAGAAAGCAAGTAGCCCCAACTAAAATTAAAGACTTGAATTTTAGCAGAGATAGCTTTTCAGAAAGGGGGGAGAGAAAGCGCTCTTTAGTATCGACACCTAAAAAGAACTTTGATCCTCTTCAACATTGTGGCGAGAAATTACTTTCTCTTAACGAAATAGCAGACGAATTAAAAGAAGTTATTCCTGATAGTATTTTATTAACTGCTGTACCAAAACCAGAATTTGACTTTGTTAGAGTGTTTAAGTATTTCTCATTTAACTCAACCATCAGATGTATACAGTATAAGTGAAATACTTGCAATGCAAAAAACAAAAACTGAATTTAAATGCAATCTAACGATATACATAACACCTAAGAAAGTTATTGATATTGAAAAATTAACCCAAGGACAAAGTAAGAATACTGGTTAGTATAATTTTAGAAAGCATGTAATCTCTGCCTCAAAAGGCCATGAAGTTTTAACAAAAATGAAAAAAGTTAAATCAGGAGGTGGAGGATCCGTTAACAACTGGGCAATAAACCAGAAAGTTTCAGGCATGTCATTTATTAGCCCTAATATACCAGCACTAAAATATGGTCGTACAATAGAAATAAATGCTGTTAATGCATTTAAAGATAACTTCTTACAAGGGCATTAAAATGTGAAGGTTTTAGAGTGTGCCTTGCATTTATATAAAAACATTGGTGCAAGTGCAGACAAAATAATAACATGTGATTGTTGTCTGCCAGCATGTTTAGAAGTAAAATGTCCTTTTTTGATTAATTACACGACTTCAAATGATTTAAACGTAAAACTACCCTACTTGACGCACACAGAAGAAAAAACAACATTGAACAAAAACCACAAATATCACACACACAGTGTTATGCAAATGGGAGTAACTGGCTTTTCCCAATGTCATTTTGGTATGGACAACCCATGGGATGGTGCTGGATATTATAAACTTTGAGCCTGAAGTTTTGAATTCTACGAAAAAAACTATTATACAATATTACGACACATTTTATTTAATCCATATTGGAATATTGAAAGCAGTGTCACCACTATCCAAAGCATATCTCCATTCAAAAAGAACACTTCCAGTTTTATTAGCCACTTTATTATTGGGTTCAAGCAAACGACCACATTCTATAGTAAGAAATATTGGAATATTCGCAATGGATTGGTATATCTTGCCTTATCAGACAAAAAGTCATTTTTTATTTTTGTTTAAGCTATTTCCAGTGACTTTTCTATGCGAATTGTAAAAAAAACATTTAAACAATTGAGAGAGTATTCTAGTAGAATTCGTTGGAAAACATTTTTTGGGACAAACTCATCGATTTTTTTGTAAGAACAACGTACTTCTTAAATAACAGTTTGATGGTTATCCTGCTTTATGTTTATATACATTAAGGTATAAATAAACTTACCATATATGGTAATTAAACATTTGTTAAAACAGATTTTAAAGAAAAGGACTCATTCGAGTATTTATACCGTTGATAGTTCCCGCTTAAAATTTTTGAAATTTACAATCATACAATCTATGTGCTCATGCAGGCGCGGATCCAGGGTTAGCCAGATAAGTCGCGTGACTAAGTGTAAATTTGACGAAAAGTGTTAGCCAAGCGAATGATAATCCAGGCGAAAAGTCACGGTTCACAGCCCTCTCCATTGTTGTTCCATGTTGACGTCAAAGTTGTGACGTCGCTACCATATAAACTCAGAGAGTTGCAAATTATAGCTTACAGATTTTGACTGATTCATTTTAACTAATCAGTCACTCAGTCAGTCAAAAATCAAATAGCTATGGCTTGCAACCCTCCCCATCTCAACTAGGGGGCATGTGACGTCAAACTTGTGACGTAATTTTCACACAAAAAGCAGAAAATTGCCCTTCTTAATTCTTCTTTTAAAGTTCAAACGAAACTTGAGTTTAGCCCTACAAATAAACAAATCTCTATAAAGAAACCTGACTTTCATAGCAATAATGACTAAAGTTTATTAAATAAAAATATTGGATATAACTTACCTCGTATAAATAATTTACCTGATGAAAATAATAATTTTAGTAATGCTTCTACAACTCCTATAAGTTTTAAATCTTTAACTATTTCAACTACTATATCTCATCCCGTGAGAATTGAAAACCATATAATCTCGTCACAAAAAATCATCTTGGGTGAAAATGAGACTAGATCACTTTATGATGTGACAGGTTACAGAGAGAAGGCTAAATCTCTATCTAGTGAAAACTTTATGACCTACTTAAGAATGTCTTCAAGCCTGATCACTCATTTCCTTTTCCAAAAAGAAATGGAAGATCATTTAGACTGGAATGGCTCAGAGAGCATTCCTGGCTATGTTGTTCACCTATTTCAGATGGATTTTTTTGTCTTCAATGTGTTTTATTTGGGGACAGAATTCCTAAAAGAACCACATCCATCAGAAAACTATTTTCTGAAGCTGTCACATTTATGTACATTTCATCTTCATTATCCTGATCTTTCCATATTCTTATTGTTTTTGTTATGATTATGTTTTATTTTGCTGTCCATGACTGGTGTAATCATTTGATTCACCTAGTCATGCTGATGAAGCCTGATATTGGCAGAAACAGCAAGAGTTTATAAATAATGAAGTATATTCACAATTGTCTCACTTTATTGTAGTTAATCCCTGTTAATTTTAGTGGTTTTATCTATCTAAAATATGACGTGTAAGACAAGGAGAGTTGATTCTTGTAAAAAATGTTCTTAGAAGAATTTTTTATAGCTTAGAGTCTCTTTTCGTCAATTTTATTAATAACTAGATAAATCGGAAGACAATTTTTGGCGATTTTTGTACCCGCAAAGCTCAAATTAGCGAAAGTTTCTGGGTCTTGGGAGGCTTACAGCGCCCTTAGTCCAAATATTGCTGCGCAAGTCTGACTAAGTCTTGAAAAAGTCTGGATTCGCCCCTGCTCATGTGCGAAAATAAGTGCGTTCCAATCTGAAGTTGTGAAAATTTTCAACCGGCAAATTCGTGAATTAGAGAAAACGAAGTAAATAAAAAAACCTTACCGATTTTAAACACACATCCTAAATGGAAAATTAAAAATACAAATCGATGCTTCATCTTTGTGTGGCAATGTAAGTTTGATTCGCTGTATTTAAAGCAACGTGATTACGAAATTTGAATGAGTTCATAGAGGTAATTATAGTTTCACGTACAATCTGAGTTTCACTTCCTCTATTTGTTAGCAGTTGTTTTATGGTCATGTCCAAGAAATTAACTGCGTCAGCACACCATTGAACAAAATTGTTCTCTTTGATGCTCTCCATCCTCGTGTTCTGACAAACGATATTTTTCATGTGGAATTTTAAATTGCAGTGAAATAAATTTCTTCAGTTCTGTCAATATCAAAGTAATGATTAAATATTTTAGAAGTGTAGCTTGCAAGTTCTCGGGATAGGCCGCTATCATACACGACGGGTAAATATTTTAATAATACTGGCATATTTGCGTCAGAAAGTTTATGATAGTTTAAACAAAACATAATTAGAGGTTATTGATAAAGTGCTGAGATCGGTGATAAAAAACCAGAAAGAATGACTAAATGTAAAAAAATACATGACACAAGCATTTATTAACAAGACGGATAATAAAGCATTATGTAGGTGATTTACACCAAGTTAAATTTTAAACCAAGTTGACCAAAAGTCAAGTTGGTTTAAACCAAGTAGTCCTGTGCATATTATAGTAAACCAAGTTAACTATTTCGAGTTATTTCTTTTTTTTATATAAACCAAATTGACCCCATGCATCAATTTAACTCGCTCCATTATACTTAGTAAAGTTCCCGATCTATTAAAGTCTGGATAATAAAGTAACAGACTAAATTGGGTTCATAATAGGGTTAAGTGATTGATGAGACATTTAACTTGGGTTACAACATATGCATAAAACGGTAATATTGTTAACATTAAGAAGTTGATTTTTTTGCTTCAAAATGCAATATATTTTGCTCTGTATCGTCTTCTATGATGGATTTTGTCATACTTCACATGCAGAGCAGAGAAAGGAATTAAAAATAAATTTAATAAAACGAGGGAGATATTTTTTGTGTTTTTTTTTTGTTTTGTGCGTTAATTTATCAACTCTATTTATTTTGGAACTAAAAACGAACACAACTCTTTAACGACGTTTCGGCCGTACGACGGCCATTTTCAAGTATAGCTATTTACAATTGACGTCAATCGTACGATATATCATCGTACGATCAAATATTCCGTAGGGGCAAGTCAATTATCTGAAAATAGAAATAATGGCATTGATGCAATATTTCTATTAAGAATTGGCTTATCCCTACGGATTAACAAGCTTTCCTTCAATTCCAAATCAAAATTATTAGATGCGGAGGAGATAATAGAAAAATTATCTAAAGATGGTCTATTTTTACAGAAAACAACATGCTCCAAAACCGCACTAGGGTTAATAGATTTAACGGATTTTCCAGTCAAGGCAGAAACGGCCATGTGTTCGCAGGCTCTAACTTTCAAATGTCGCATAGTTTTCCCATAATAGATGGCATTGCAGCCATCACACTGATATTTATATACGACTTTTGAACGCAGAGCCTTTGAAACACGGTCCTTAAACCGGAAAAAATTGCCAATTCTACAACCCGATTTGAAAATAACCCTAAGCTTACAGCACGGAAGATGCTTATCAAATGTTTTAACTAAGTGAGTTCGCAGTTTCAACGATATATTACCCAAATATGGCAAAATAATAAGAACTTCTAACTTAGACACGGTACTGAAAACTTTCTTATCTTGAAACATTCTGTCGAGAAAAGACTTAATGCATTGATCAATCAAACTTGACGGGTAGCCATTTCTTAACAGAATGTTTCTAAGATCTTGCATTTCTAAGTGAAACCTAGAAAAATCAGAAACAATCTTAAATATCCGAAAAATCAATGTCATTATCAAACCCGTTTTATATTCTTCCGGCAAAAAGCTGTTGTAATTCGTGTAAACACCACTAAATGTAGGCTTCCTATAGATAGATGTAACAAACTTCGATTCATTGCGAGAAACAGATACGTCAAGAAACGGAAGAGTTTTATCGGCCTCGCACTCAGACGTGAAAGATATGTTGATGTGTTGCCTATTAAGATAGTCCTTAAATAGAGGCAAATAGCTAGGAGATGAGAACAACACAAAAACATCATCAACATATCTTCTATAATACACTGGCTTAAAGGATGATGGACAATTATCCAACCAAGTCTTTTCGTGGTGCGAAAGAAAAGCATTAGCAAGGCTGGGGCCAAGAGGTGATCCCATAGCTACCCCATCGACTTGCTTGAATAGTTGACCGTCAAACGTGAAATAAGAATTTTCTGTGGCCAGAGAGAGGAGTTTACGAAAATCACTTTTGCAAAAATTACTGACTGGGTCAGTCTCTGAAAATAAAGAATCAGTACAAATATCTATAGTTTCTTGCAAAGGAATATTTGTAAATAAAGAATCAACATCTAGGCTAGCCATAAACAAAGAGAGGTCTGAATTATGCAATACCACCTTCAAAAGTCGAGTATGCTGATTATATGGTTTCCTTCGAAAAGCTCTATCGTAATGTTAAAAGTATGGAAATGTCGTCCGAAACAAGAGATCTTTTAAAATCGCGGATGAAAGATTGGGCTATTTCATCTTTTGAAATTTACAATTCCTCAAAGAAACCCAAAAACCTGAGCGATGAAGAACTTGAAGCTCTGTTTTCGTTGGCAAATAATTTGGACTTAGTTATTCAAAAATCTGACAAAGGAAATTCAGTTGTTCTTGTCGATAAAGATATATACGTAAACAAGATTAGTGATATTTTGAATGACACAGCGAAGTTTGCAAAAGTTAAATGTGATAAAGAGAAGGAGCTGAATTTTATCATCAATCAAGAGAAAAAAGTTACAGCAGTTTTGAAAACTTTGCTTGACAACGGTTCCTTGGAAAGAAGATTACATGAAAAACTTAAACCAACTGGGTCAAAGCTAGGAATATTATATGGTTTATGTAAAATTCACAAATCTATTGTTAACGGAAGTCCACCTTTTAGGCCCATTTTATCGGCTATCGATACACCCACCTACAATTTGGCTAAGTTTCTTGTACCACTTTTGGCACCCTTAACAGTTAATGAGTATACTGTTTTCAGCTCTTTTTCCTTTGCTGAAGAAATTAGTAAACAGGACAGTAGTTTGTTTATGGCTAGCCTAGATGTTGATTCTTTATTTACAAATATTCCTTTGCAAGAAACTATAGATATTTGTACTGATTCTTTATTTTCAGAGACTGACCCAGTCGGTAATTTTTGCAAAAGTGATTTTCGTAAACTCCTCTCTCTGGCCACAGAAAATTCTTATTTCACGTTTGACGGTCAACTATTCAAGCAAGTCGATGGGGTAGCTATGGGATCACCTCTTGGCCCCAGCCTTGCTAATGCTTTTCTTTCGCACCACGAAAAGACTTGGTTGGATAATTGTCCATCATCCCTTAAGCCAGTGTATTATAGAAGATATGTTGATGATGTTTTTGTGTTGTTCTCATCTCCTAGCCATTTGCCTCTATTTAAGGACTATCTTAATAGGCAACACATCAACATATCTTTCACGTCTGAGTGCGAGGCCGATAAAACTCTTCCGTTTCTTGACGTATCTGTTTCTCGCAATGAATCGAAGTTTGTTACATCTATCTATAGGAAGCCTACATTTAGTGGTGTTTACACGAATTACAACAGCTTTTTGCCGGAAGAATATAAAACGGGTTTGATAATGACATTGATTTTTCGGATATTTAAGATTGTTTCTGATTTTTCTAGGTTTCACTTAGAAATGCAAGATCTTAGAAACATTCTGTTAAGAAATGGCTACCCGTCAAGTTTGATTGATCAATGCATTAAGTCTTTTCTCGACAGAATGTTTCAAGATAAGAAAGTTTTCAGTACCGTGCCTAAGTCAGAAGTTCTTATTATTTTGCCATATTTGGGTAATATATCGTTGAAACTGCGAACTCACTTAGTTAAAACATTTGATAAGCATCTTCCGTGCTGTAAGCTTAGGGTTATTTTCAAATCGGGTTGTAGAATTGGCAATTTTTTCCGGTTTAAGGACCGTGTTTCAAAGGCTCTGCGTTCAAAAGTCGTATATAAATATCAGTGTGATGGCTGCAATGCCATCTATTATGGGAAAACTATGCGACATTTGAAAGTTAGAGCCTGCGAACACATGGCCGTTTCTGCCTTGACTGGAAAATCCGTCAAATCTATTAACCCTAGTGCGGTTTTGGAGCATGTTGTTTTCTGTAAAAATAGACCATCTTTAGATAATTTTTCTATTATCTCCTCCGCATCTAATAATTTTGATTTGGAATTGAAGGAAAGCTTGTTAATCCGTAGGGATAAGCCAATTCTTAATAGAAATATTGCATCAATGCCATTATTTCTATTTTCAGATAATTGACTTGCCCCTACGGAATATTTGATCGTACGATGATATATCGTACGATATTTTGTATATAGTGTTGAATTTGTCAATTGTAAATAGCTATACTTGAAAATGGCCGTCGTACGGCCGAAACGTCGTTAAAGAGTTGTGTTCGTTTTTAGTTCCAAAAGTCTGAACATACACACCAATTCTATTTATTTTGTTTATCTTTAGTGCATTGATAACTACTACTCACTTTCACTTCCTAAAGTAAGACAATCTGAGAATAAGATTGCTACTTTCTTGAAAGAAACTTGTCCTGGAATGTACTTTAATATTAAGGAGTTATAGACAGAAACAAAATTACAAAGGTATGCTTGTGTCTCAATAACTTAAGCAAGTTGCTATCACGATATTGTGAGGCCAGTTAAAAAGCAAAAACTCGCAAGAAAATCGAAACCACAATATTAATACCAATATCTGAAACCAAACTAGACTTATTACTGGTAATTTTAAAAGCATGGATGTATTAATATGAATGAAAGGTTAGCTTCATCCTGTTTTTCTAAACAGACGACATCACACGTCACCAGCCTACACCAATTTGTATTTTTTGGTTATGTATACACGAGGTTTTGACCAGCAATACAGCAACCCTAACTAAATTAGGTCATATTGTCACTGTTTTAATATCAATTAGTATTGCTTTGTTGCTACTCACTGTGTTTTAAGAATATGGAACCATTGGACTGCGAGTTCATGCCAATAATCTGTTTTAGTAAAAAGAATGATAAATGCGAATAGCTAAATAGCTTTTTGGTATAAATCTCTGCCCTAAAGATATGCACATACTTTTTGGCGTTTAGTTTTGAATTTACGTTTTTAACTTGATGCAATTTTCTTTAATTTTATTCAAGGATGGACGTTCTGCCCATTTCACAAAATACTTCAACTGAATGCATTTTGCCGTGTTTACACAAACCTTTTAAATTCTAAAACACTGAACCGGTAGATTATTCGGTTGGTTGCCATTGTTACCCGTTGCTAGGCAAATTGCAGATTTGAACGTTTATGTTCCTTTGAGTTTACAAATTTGATTTAAGGTAGCTGCAAGCATGAAACATCTACCTGCGAACTGATTGTAATTTCAAGACAATGCAAAACTAGTAGAATAAATCTAAACCCAACTCCAATAATATATTATCTCCGTTTAAAACATATGTCGTACTACTGCGTACAACAGCAGAAAAAATCGTATAGAAAAGCCGCCTGAATCTTGAGAATTTTTTTAGCACAGTATCAGTAGTCAATGACGAACATGTGGATCAAGTTTAACTTGTAACGTACGTTAGTACTTAATTCATCTGACGAATTCATTTCGTGGGGTGGAGGTGGAGTGGTAAGTCTGTTTACTGATATTGAGACTCCTAATTTAACATTCAGAGCCGTATATATTACCTTTTAATTTAACTTTTTACCTCTTAAAATAATACAAATTAATGATATATTACCTTAAGAGGTCTGGAGAGTGATATCTATCGCAAAGCGCTAAAAAGAAAGAAGTTAGAAAGTTTTCTATAAAGGACAAAAATGGTTGCTATGAGCTGGCTAAACTGGCAATTCCGAAAATGGTTGAAAAAATACTGGATAATTTGCTCTGTGACAATCCCCTTAATAGGGATTTTCAGGAAGCGAATTGCATCTGAGCATGCGCTGTTTTATTTGTTTTTATTTTCCTTCGAAAAATTCGAAAAGTACAACCAGTCCTACTTAGGGGAGACGGTATAGTGGTAGAACATTCTTCTGTAACCAAAGGGTTTAAGTTCGAGTCCCCACTTCGGCGCACATTAAATGTAGTGTTGGCAAGTAGTAGTAAGGAGTGAATATATACAGTTTTCGCTCCTTCCACATCTTACCCCCAAAAACCCCGCTTCCACCACTTCCACCACCACCTCATCCCAAAACAATTAAGAAACTAAATCATATGCTGATACTAACACATAATAATAATATTAATACAAATAATAACATATAATAATATTAAATGTAAGATATATGACAACATCAACGCATGCGCAAAAGCATATATGCTCGTATACAGATTATGAGTAAAGGGAAATTCCCCAATTACCAGTTACCGCAGTTCTATCAAATAAATATGACCAAGGAACATTGTGATGAATGTAGGATTGATCTTGATAAATATGATAGATGCTCCTGTGGAAAAAGGCTAGTTATGTGGGAAAATGCTGTGTTGGCAACACTATATGATGTACATCACCTACAACGGTGGGTGGTGTATTTGTAAAAATTCTTAGTTGGGCCTTGGTTATTATAATAAAGATGTTCAAATTCTATAACAACTCCGTAGAGACAAGGGATTTTTACAGCGAACCAACTGTGCTCGATATTGACGAGGTTCAAATTGAAAAAATAGTAATAAGCGATCCAATCCAAACCAACAAGGATAAGGATGAGCGACTCGTGATCGGTTATAAACATGATAGCAAAATATCATCACTATTGATCATAACGCCAAAGGGGCTGTATTCTAAAGGTGCATCCAGATACGATGATGGATCCTCCCTTACAATGTCATTTGATATGTATAACCAACCTGAATGGCTGGAAAAGTATAAGTGTATCCTGGCCAGGATTGAGAAACTATATGGTAGCGAATTCACGACCTCATCAGTGAAGAACAGTGGATACCTGAACACAAAAATTAAAGAATGGGAGGTTAAAATAAACACTTATTTCTACGATCAACCACTACCACTGAAGCAGCCTTGCAAATGCATATGTATAATAAAACTAAGCAGCATCTATAAGCAAAACTCCAAGCATTACCCGCAAGTCTCACTTGAGGAGTGTAAATACAAACCTGTTCAACAACCATTAAGGACACGACACCTTATTGATTTAGATAACGACGAGGAACCATTCGTTGTGATATAGTTAAAACTCGATAGATTTTTGTATACAACATTAGTATACAAAATAAACATGAATGATTTAAAAAAAGAAGCCAGAGAGCTGGGTATCCGTGGCTACTCCACCATGAAGAAGGCTGAAATTATGAAGGCAATTAATAAAATTAAATATAAAGATATTGCAACGCAGACCCTCGGTCCTCATTGTAAAAAATGTCTAGAAATCACATCTATGAAGCTTTTAGAGGAATACATAAGAGGCCTCGAAGCAAAACAGAAACGAACAATAATTTATGACGGAGATTTCATGGTTGACGCTAGTACAGGTGAGGTTGTGGGTATCGTCTCATTTGTTAATGAACAAATTAGATTATGAAATATTTAGGCAGTTCGTCTAGGTAGCGCTTGCATATTGCACAAACTGCAAGTTTTTTAACAATTCTACTCTCGCCTCATCGCGGCCTTTGGCCACAAGTGCTTGTCTCTCTTGTTCATTAATCGTTTTCACAATCTTTTTAGTACGCTGACGGATTAGTTCTTTTAATAGGAGATATTTTTTCTTCTCTTGCATTATCAGGCTAAATTCATAATCACTTATCACTCCATTCTCAATCGCCCTTGATATAAGGTCCACAATCCTTTTTCAATTTCGTTTCCGCTAATAATCTTATACTATCATGTTTTTTGCGTTTATAGTTCAGCTTCTTTCCACCTTGTTTTAAAGCAGTCTGCCCCAATCCAACGGCTATTGAGATTCCTCCCATCGCGACGGCCAGAGGTACGCCGATGCCGCTGAGCATACTAGCGATACCTACGCCTGATGTTATCACGCTTACGGCGAGCAATCGGTGGTCCATGTAGTGTACCTAAGTCCCAATCATCCCAAATTTCTTACTGAGTTTTTCTCGCTGCTTGACCTCGCTTCTCAGAAACTGTTCGATCACTTCTATTTTCTTTAATCGATACACGCGCCCCTCGTTATTCTCATGATCCGGTGCACTCGGCGGTAAGCTCGGGTAAAGTTTTGTAATATCCGACAATTATTTTATAAGCATGCACATCGTTAGTCCTACGAATAAAACGTTTTTGTCATGGTGATATTCATCCGTCAACATAATATTTAGTTGATCCGTCGAGCCCTTCAAAGGGAAGTAAACAGGGGTTTCAAAGTTCCACGTCAGCATGTCTCCCCAGTTATTTAACTCCTTCGTTTCAAGCATAGCCAGTATATTGGATCTTTTTCCATTAAGAAGGCATCTTTCCTCATCGAGTTGGTGGCAAACAAGTCTAAGCCTTTTGTATACATCAGTCTTGTATAAGCTATCGTGATCACCTTCTGTAAACATTGACTTGGTATCAAAATTATATCCCATAAAATCCGTCAATGTTTTATCAACTATCGCAACATAGCCCTTGCTAACTCTTACTTTACATACTCCGTTTCTAAGTACGAAAAGTTTGATCCTTCCTACCGAATGCTCGTTTACTATGGCAGCGAGATCCTCAATCCTATACAGACCTTTCTTGATAGTGATGAGGGTTTCAAAATCCCCAACTGTAAAGTCCCCATCATTGGTAGACCCAGGCGTCGCTTTGTAAATCTTGATATCATTTTTTTTTGAAAAGGTTCAGATAGGTAGGTTGAATGCTAATAGACTTCAATGCGATCATAGTATCCTCCTCCAGATATTCATCAAAGACTATTGGTTTCTCAATAGTCGTAATATATAACTGCTTCATCTTTTCTTTAAAGAAAAGATGAATATTTATAGCTATAATCCTACAGCAAAATACAAGTCCAACAGAGGCGAGTGGCCTCTCGGTATAACTAACTTGAATCATCAAGACATCTACGTGAGTACGACTGAACACATTTCCTTGGCCTTCCCACAGTTTACCAAATACCCCATCAAAGTTTCCACTAATATGTTGAACGATCCCGTGAGGGTAAATTGGAAAGGCCAAGCCTTGAATTATTAGAACATCCAATTAAATTTTTCTTGTCATTGCGCGACAACGGCGTTGGGGATCTCTGCCAAACACATGAGTGGCTCCGTACCCTTCGTTAACTCAATATTTAAATTTCACTAACTACCACATGCGTGGCATTCTCGCGAGAATGAAGGTACCTATGCCATTCGAAGGAGGCTTTTCACAATATGATAACCCCTATTCCACCTCGGGATACGCGCAGGTATGTCGTGAGCATGGTGTGGATGCCAACGTTTTGTACAAGTTCAAAGCAGTCATGTCATCATTGACGAGTGGTAGATGGTGGCCGCAGGTTGACGGAGATTGGGCCAAATTCATCATACCAACCTCCCAAGGTCTGACATCGGAGGGTCTAACCAAGCTTAGTGAAAGTATACGCGTCTATGTTGTCTTATCGCTAGGATCCCAAGCGAGTGCAAAGGCCTCAATTCTAGGCTCTAACGCCGATAACTATACAGCGAGGCAAATATTATTGCAGAAATTCGAGGATATGGTTCAACGTAAGGAAAACGTAGGTCAAGACATTATAGAATTTCAAAAGGTGCTCCAGTATGCACGAACACCAGTCAATTTCGCCGTAATGACCAGCGTATACATGCTTCCTTCAAATATGGAACTACGCATTGGAAAGATTGTGGGATATAACAACAACGTTTTAATCGCGTCCTCTAACATAGGTGTAGGTGTAGAGCTAGATCTGAACACCATGAGCCTTGTTGTCAAACATAAGGCAGCCTTCACCACACTTCCCAGGCAATATATCGAGTCGAAGAAAACCACGCCTCATACCAAGGAAGCTGCTGTTCATGATGATACCAAGGCCACCGTTATCACGTTGGGAGTAGGATTGATACTCGCATATGTGTTTTATCAACATACTAGACTTTTCATCAATTCTTACTCCTGTTACCCACATAGGCAACAACAATACCTACAGCACCTGCTATGGCCAAGTACAGGTGTGTCGCTACATATTCGACAACTTTGGAGGCTACCCTGAAGAAAAATGATATGATGGTGCCAATGATTCCTGGTAATGCAGCACCCGCTTTGCCTGCCAAATATTTTAAAAATTTCCCGAGTCTCTCTAATTGTTTTTGAACGAAACTTTTGCTACCACTACCTCCTCCTCCTGCTGCTGCCCCACTACAACCTGTCAGTGCTAAGACCAAAGTCGAGATAAGTAAGCCAATGGCTGATACGACACTAGCGATAGTGATCCCCTGCTCCTTGAATAGAATGGTCAATTTCTCCCGCAAGGATACATCATCTCCAGCGATCTTCATCAAAATCTCTTTGATAATTTTCAGCTGGCTTTGAATCTCGGAGGAAAATACGCCGTGTTGCTCTCGTAGGGCATCCTGGAATCTCTTTATCTCTTTGTTCCAAATGTCTATCTGTTCCTAGGTTGCACTAGGGTTGGCCTTCTTTTTGTCCTCGAGACTTTTGATCTGCTCATCTCTCACGAGTATCTTGTTTTCCAACATCCTCAGCTGACCACGGATCGTTCGAATACCTTGATCTAGTCCCCTTCTCTCACGATCCGTGAATATCTCGCCTCCTCCAAACGAAGTATCTTCCATCAAGCTCTCCGTATCGTCGAGTACTTTCCCGAGCAGTGGCTCCATCTCGATAGTGTCATCATTTGCCTTGACCCGCTCCATATCTTTTAAGAGCCTCCCAGCCGTTGGCGTGATAGGTGTACTATAGCCTTCGAACCCCATACGCCTCAAGCGATTCTTGGGGCGTAGCATCCTCAGCAGTATCGATCCAATAATTCTAAATTCGCCATTATCTTCCCTTGTGAGTCTTATATCATCGAAAAAAAGCTGGTTATTGTTCAGCCTAAAATTGTAGGTATCGCATCTAGCTTCGGCTCCTCATTCAACCCCATTGCAAGGTGTTTGTAAAAGCTAACAACCTTTAACCTTTTCAGACTTTCCCCTTGACTTAGCGTAGTGTCGTCTCCTTCCTTCTCCAGCAACCTCGCAACCATTCCGGTTGACTTAGCGTGGTGTCTGTCTCAGTCGCTTCTATCCCACTCGCATGAGACTCAGTGCTTGTTCCTTGAATATCCTCAAGCCTAAGAATTTCGCTCTCGCTACTAAACTCCTCAGGCTCGTCTGGAATGCGTTCCTCTGGCGTAAAGTCTCCTTCGTATATTGGATTAATAGGCATTTATTTCAAACCGCACCGCTATAAATAAAAGATGTCTGTTTTTGGTAACTTAGATCCAAATAAGGAGGTAAAAGAGATGTATGGGAAAAAACAAAGGGGGAAGGTATTGCACGTGCCATCCATAATTAATCAAAATGAGGACTTGTATGTTGAACGACGTAATTTTTCCCGGCTCAATAAAGTTGTTGTTTGACTTGGAATTGACTGGTACAAACAGCAAGGGTACCATAGTTTCAAATATTGGCAAAGCTCTGGTGCAAAATATCCGCATTACTTTGAATGGTAACGAAATTCAAAACATACAAGATTTTAACATATTGGCGACGTATAAGGATCTCTTCAAAATTCGAGCGGAATAACAACCTGATCCTTCAGGGCATCAACCCCAACGACGGCACCGTGAGGGCTCTCCAAGTCAAAGCCAGCGACCATGTTGGTAATAACGAGGAAAAGGCGATCGCTTGACACGAGATCTCCCTTTTTACCAAGCTGCACTCCACGATCGATTAACTTTTGTCGTGCATTTTGCGAGATACGATCAGGTCATCAAAGATGCTAGTACTCCGGCATCTGGAAGCACTGCGGCCAAGGCAGCCGATGCTGCCTATAAGATTAGCAATATCTGCCTAGAATTTGACAAGGTGGTCAATGACGAATTGGCAAGTGCTATAATGTCGCGCTACAGCCGTGTCTTGCTCAAGCAAGTCCCGACGATACAATCCACGGGTCTGGGCAACCTCTGCAAAGGCTTAGCGACGGTATTACTCTTCACATGACCAAGAAGGGCGACGGCACGGGTGATATACGGTGTTACGTATTCCTCCTAATGGACGCGCAATTGAATATTTTGGATGGTAGGTTTCACAGTGTCGAATATTAAAAGCATCAATTTTTTTGTAGGCCTTGGGTCTACAAAATAAATGGCAAGCATAGCAGTACTCGCAGGTGGAGCAATAATTAATCCCCTTGCCTTCAGTGGGTCAAATTTTTTGTTCAGTAAGCTCTCAGGTCATGGTTAAGAGGAAAGAAAACGTCATAACGAGGCTGTAGAAAAATTGCAGGCGGCCCAAGCTCAGTGGGTGCGCGATAGACAACAAAAAATAGACTGGTATAACCGACGGCGGGAGGAACAAAGATGGGTCAAAGTCTCAAGGAATTGGATGAAGGAATGAGGGAGTATTTCATCGCGACAATTGAGAAAGCTCCAAAATTATCCAATTTTTATGTCCCATCGAAGCAGCAACAAGACGGTGAGTTGACGCTCATTATTGGCTCCTTAGTCCTTTTAGGGTTCGTGGCGTACAAGTATATGTAATAACATTTTCGATATGTAATAAATATGTCAAAAGCAAAGCATGTTGTTACTCCAGAAGAAGCAAAAAAATTAAGCAACATCTATTACCAACCAGAACATCTATGGACTGGAAGAAAAGCTATCAAATTGCTAGTTAAGAGCTCTGGTCTTTCCAAAAAGAAAGTCATACTGCTAAGTCGCCAGCTATTATAGCTCAGACATATCAAAGGTCCGAAAAAGATCAACAATCCGCATTTCACTGTTACGAGACCCAATGAGATCCACCAGTTTGATCCCTTGTACATGCCCCATGATAAGGTCTATGGAAACACGTACAAATATATACTAACAGGCATCGATGTGGCCTCACGATTCAAGGTGGCGAGGCCCCTCAGAACCAAAAAGGCTCATGAGATCGCGGAGATGCTCAAGGACATATACAAAGCGGGACCTCTCCGCTATCCAAAGACTTTCCAGTGCGATAACGGTAGTGAATTCAAATCGGATTTAACGAAATTGCTGGAAGGTAAATGAGTGGAAATCAAAAGGGCAACTACCAAGTACCATCATATTTTCACCGCCTTTGTCGAATCGTATAATAAGGTGCTCGCCGAGAGACTCTTCAAGCCTCAAGATGCCCAGGAGCTGGTCAGTGACGAAACCAGTACCACCTGGGTCAAGCACTTGTACAATATTGTGAAATGCATGAACAACACCAAGACTGCGATGATATCTATTAAGTTAAGGCGATAAAACTCGAGGAAGTCCCACTTGCAAAAAGTAAGGAATATTCCGAGGAAAAACCGTTACCCGACGACGGCCTTTACCTCCATCTTCTACAGCCTGGAGAGGAGCATAGTGACTCTAAAAGACGCGCGACTGACGCTTTTTGGAGCAAGAAAACATACAGGCTCGACCGTATCGTAACTGGTACGAGGTTGTTATACTATTTGGCAGATGGACCTGATCGAGGTTGTGTGGCGGAAGAATTAATGTTGATTCCAGAGGATGTTGAAATACCTCCGGAGCATGTGAAAGAATGGTGACAAATTCTCGATTTTTGTGGTTCATAAGAGCTACAAAAACCATATCAGCGACTATGACATGCTGATATCATACATCCCCTCGAATAACTCGCGTGTGGCGTCATCGGGTAAACTAAAATGATTTCGCCATGAATTAGCTATACCAAGATTATCATCCTTGAACCTGTTCCATGTATGTACGGCGTTGGGATCGTCACATATTGGATTCCTTTTTACCATATCTGGATACATCTCCTGTAGGGTACGCAGCTGATCGTTTAGACATCGACGTTGACAACGAATAATGTAATGAGGGTGTTGGCCCTTTTTTTACATTCATTAGGATATTTCTTGTCAATAACACAGAGTACACTATCATGGGGATAACCACTAGGAACATACCGATCACGAAGCTCCGCATTTTCCAAGGTTCGTAGATCTAGCCGTCTCTCTCGCTCTTGCAGGTCATCGTTGAGTATTGCCAGGGCTTGACGATGTTCTTCGATTTCATTTTGTAATTTTTCCACACCTCTTTTAGTTAGCCATTTCATGACCTCAATAGCCCTTGGTTTTCGAGATCTATGTGCAATCTCTAATGGACCATCCAATGTCAGGAAAGCCTCGTCTCCGGTTACTTCCTTGGACAGTGCGTCTAATGCACCATCTGTTATCTCATGACGAGTCGTGGTTTTTACAACTCTGTATGTCGCCTTTACATCAACAATACCCAGAAACCTTCCCAAATCAGCG
The DNA here is from genome assembly GCF_029227915.1 of Hydractinia symbiolongicarpus. Taxonomy (NCBI): domain Eukaryota; kingdom Metazoa; phylum Cnidaria; class Hydrozoa; order Anthoathecata; family Hydractiniidae; genus Hydractinia; species Hydractinia symbiolongicarpus. The sequence continues at coordinate 25,385,303 of NC_079877.1, forward strand.
CGTTTAAACATTGGTTGGTCCTGATTGTTTACCAATATCTCAATGGTAGGCAATGTGTTAAATAATGTAATTGAGGACATATTTATTTAATTTACATTACTCCAACCAGGGTCCCAATGAGTAGGACGGTTATGAAAAAATACTTCCTCTGATACCTTACCCTCTCCATGACCTCATTTAACTATTCCTGAAGGGCTTCCAGTTGACTTTCCAGATAGGGTATGCGTTCGAGCTCTTCATGACAGGCTTTCAGCTGATATTTTAATGTTCTTATGTATGACATTTATTTAATCCAATATACTCCAGGCTCTGGGATGCTCCAGCCTAATATACAAACAGGCATGTTTTGATCCTTTAAGTTGAGTTTTAATGATGTCCCAATCGTCTATCAGGTTGGTTTCTTCGTCCACCAATTTTAAATCGGAGCGTTCACTAGGGTACCACATAAACAGCTGCTTTTTCTGCCGGCGGAAGTTCTTGGAGATTGCCGTGTAAGTTTGCGTAAGGATCCAACAGTTGTGCCTTCGATGTCTCCCAGAGATTGCGAGCTCAAGTAAGGGTTGCCTTCGTTTGTCGAGAGATTCATCAGCGATGATATCATCGACGATAAGTAATGTTTCTTCACCTGCCAGCAGCGACGACAGCTTCTCGATCCAGTAATAGAGCTGGTCACCGGGTTCTATTAGAAATACATAGGGGTCTTTCCACAGTGAGGCCCGATCGAGGTAAGTTCTATTGAAACGTATCGTGGGACAAACGATTATAATATTATGAAAGTGACCCTTGTATTCATTTTCCAAAAGATCGAGAACACGCTGCGTTTCCCCGCATCCTGTGGAGCCTGTAAATATTGTTGTGCACGGGTCTTTAACAATGTCTAGAGTCATTTATTCAACTTGTGTATACCCTCGGGTATACACAAACCTTGTATGTGCTTACTTAGGTTTTGGGACAATGGAGGCTGGTATCCAGCCTTTTGAGACGGCCATTTCACCACTTCCTCGACCTGCTGTAAAATATGCTACCATTTTCATAACGTCGCTGGTATCCAATTTGGTCGAAGGACTCGAGAACCCAAGGAACTTCTTCCCAACCATGGTATATGCAAATGTGAACCCGAGGTCCACGACTGTCTCATAGATCATATCGATGATTTCCTTTTGCTGTGGGCTTACGTTTGTAGACATACTTTATTATAAAGCTCATCGCATCTTGAAAATATCAATATCGTGGTTCGTGGTAGGTTTATGCTGAAGCGTTGGTGGAGGCTGCTGGGTACCCGCGGGTCTCTTACGGATAAAATATATGACACCTCCAATACAGGCGATCGCGAGTAGGCTTCCACCAATGTATACACCACTGCTTGACTGTATAGAAGTGCCTCCAGAAGAGGTTTTGACTGGAGGTTGTACAGCACCCTTTTGTTGATTCAGATCTTCCTTCCTCTTCTTCATCAGTGCTGCCAACTTGTGACCCTGTGCTACTCTCCCCGGATGCTTTACTGGCTTTGTAGTAACTCTCTCTTCTTGTGGCTGTTCAATGCTCATTTCTTTATAACTACAACGAGTTATAAAAATCACTTCCCTCTAGCTTAATCTTCATAACATACAAGTCCTTCTCTTGGTGGCCTTTAAACCGTTTCTACCATCGACCATAACCCTATGCATATGTTTGGTTGCCACTAAATCATATGCTTGTGGTGGGAAGCGATCTCCTGCAGGTGTCAGGATTTCTATACCACGTGCACAGTCCCCGTAAACGGCTGTAATATCTGTATACCTGCAGGCTGTTTTTCCGCCTGTGAGTAACAGGTTTACCCGTTCAACCAACTCACGATTACCCATGTGTATCTTCGATAGGCTGTTTCCCATTCTTTTCTTTATCTTCATCAACCTGCTCTTCACCACTCTTGGACGTTGAGAGCTGGGTATGATTAATGGTATGTGCCGCTACCAACAAAGGCGCGAGAAATCTCCCGAATGCTGTATAGACGAGGATTCCAAGATCAGCTATGGATTCGCGGATAATAGGATCGTTTTCTAAATCATGACGGAGATCCTCGGGACTATCGAGCGGTACAATATTTCCTATTGCCTTAGTGCAGAAGCTTATCGCATGAGTTGAAAGGGCCAAGGCAGTCTTCTGCCCTTTTTCCACCAACTCGCGTTCAGTAAAATCATTATAAATTTGTCAATGACCTCAGGTTAAGATTTGTCCAGGAATGCCTCCGTATATTTTTTCGATAGTAAACGAGGCTTGCATTTGCGGGCATTCTTCAAAGCCTGGCGTTTATCCATAAGTTGATCAACGGCCTCTGCTACGGCAGGAGTACAGCGAGACATAGGGATATCTCACATAGCATGTTTATTTTTCAAAACAAAACCCTCGTAAGGGAACCCTATGGGTGCTTTGTTGTTTTTGTTGTTGTTTGAACCCAGAGGGTTTTTGATTCTGCGAGTATACCAATCAGAGCCTTTGGTTTTCAATATCCGAGGTGTTTTTTCAGTGCTGTCCTGCTTTGCAGGCTTGGCGTACTTGCTCTTTATACTCTATAAAGAATGTCGTGCTTGTACTACGCATTAACGAAACCCACCTTTTTAAGTGAGCAATTTCAGAGGCCGTTCCTAGCACTGACATTTAAATGGCATTTTGGCACAATTTTTCCGGACTGGGACATTGTGTGGTAGAAACCAGGACGAGACGGCCGCCTCCAGGTAAGGCATCCGTACCCGTCAACCAGGTCTAAGCCTGCTACCACAATTTTACTACATATCGAGCTTCGTATATAGCTATTCAGTATCACCTTGAGTATTACCTGTGTGAAAATTCACGCATCACCGGTTAGGTTGTTTACGCATCATACAGAAAACCCCTTGATTATTCAGAAATGTTTATCATTTCTGAATGGATGAGGCAAATGAGTTTGTTCTTGTTTTTTACCGACTCATACTGAAAAGGAGATATATCTACAACCTTTCTTTTGATTCTCCGCGATCCGCATTGGTTGCATGTTGGTGTAATGGAGTCCTGCGAGTTGAACTTCTTCGCTTGGATATTCACCATTATCTCGATACTTGAGTGGTACCTTGTGATCTAGTTCCCACTGTCCCCGGTTGCTCCAGCTCATCCCATCTCTGAACTGATCTTGGATATGGCCAATGAAAGTGCAGATATTGCATCCAAGGTACTCCTGGGAGGCTATCTCCGTGTCATTGTTTAGAGCAGCGCGAATCCTGGCTAGAATGCGGTGATACTGATACCAAGGAAAATCACAATCCTTACAATGACCATGCAGTTTTTTATGCGGGCATTTGGTACGTTCCCGTGACGCATTATGACTATCCAAGCATTTGATACATTGTTTTGTCCGTTGCCTATTACGCTTGTTAATCTTGAAATTATCAAAAGATAAAGTTTTTTTACAGTTTGAACAGCACTTGGTCTCCTCCATTTTTTGTTGTATATACTATCAATATATACAAACTTTGGGACAAAAGTCATCACTTATAATTCTAATGGCTTTGTATGAACACCATCCTCATGTACAACTCTCTTATCATAGAACGCTGATAGACCTAGCTTATTTTGCTGATATGTGACCATCCCTTGATTATGTACCCGGAACCCCCAATTTTTTGCATTATTCAACTCTCCATTAAGTGCTCGCATATATCTAGACCATGTTATCTCGTTCTGTCTTTTCGACATGCCTTTACACGAGAATTTCGTGCCATCTTGACCTTCGACGAAGTAACATTTACACGTCGGCGCTATCATCCTGGATCCGATGAATTCTTCTTTGAACCAAACTCCGGTGCGACTCGAGTGCTTGTCGGTAACGAGCCAATGAGCCACATCCTCATCGTACTGCTCGAATAATTCAGGACGAACAACATCACGTAGTTTATCTCCAGAAACCGGTGAGTCCGTATCCATGTAAATGTACTCAAGATCGTCCAAGTATGGGCTCCTCATAGCGGCATCTACTACCTTTTCATCCTTTGTAAATGTGGTATTGTTATGTCTCGCCAGGTCCTCGATCATCTTTCCGTAGAAGCTGTTCCCTTTCAATTTTGCTGTATCGCCAGCGATGCGCTTGTCGGGGTCTTTATCAGCTTGACGCCGCGCATTCGCGATTTCTTCCGGGAACCGAGTTTGTATTTGAGTAGCTGGTAGCAAGCCGTAATTTTTAAACCCTGATTAAGATACCATTTAAGCAGCTCCGTACAAAGCAGGATCTTATAAGCTCTCACCACTCCCAACAGCTTCCAAGTGCCTGGTATACATTTTCGCCCGGTCTTGGTCAAATAATCGTGCATATGCTGCGGAATTTGATTGTCAGCGATCTCTCTAACCACAAATAACGGTGACATTTCGCTAAATTTGTCGTACAACTCAGTAGGGACTTCAATGTCAACTTGAGCAAACCCGAAGAGCGATCCATCAAGAATGTCTCGCACCAGTTCATCTATTTTTTCAGCAGGGTCTGCCATTTTGATCAGCTTCTCCTTACCACAAGGGAAGTCCTGCAGCAGGGTGCTAGGGTAGAGCATATTGGCGTCATACCCGAGTATAGTCTTACATTTTTTGGTTCGTTATAAATATGTGAGCGAATACCCGTCACATTACTCTCATGGTACCTGCAAAATACGATAGCTGGACCACCTACCATGCCTGTTTGGAGGAGTTCATAGGCCTCGTTCTTTGTACACATTGTACAAGCGTTTTGAACCTCCTTGCATGCTTTGCATAAGGCTTTGGTACAACAAGCCTCGCATTTATGCTTACACGGATCACCCGGAGCATAAAGCTTTATATCCGGGTTCAACCGCAAGGATTTATTCAGTACATACCGCATCGACACACCCGGAATGTAACAGCATCTTTCAAATATCAATCTCATCCTCGTAGTACGTATTGCGGGTCTTCTCGACGGCCTCAATAAATGGTATTACATCCGCCATATTGTTTTCACCAATCCAGCATCGTGACGCATTCTCTTTTAAAAAAATCATTTCTGAACGTCTGGTAATCTTCGGGTGAGAGGGTGTTTTTACCACTGAGTGTGCTATAAAAAGCCTCGTGATGGACTGGGCCCACATGGTTCAACCTTTCGTAGCATGTTAGCCATTCATATGGAAACACCAGCTTCTCGAGATCACAATCCAATGACTTGCACCATTTTTCATAACTCAAACCTGGTTCTAGGAAATTTTTTATATCGATGAATTTGAACCTCGATGTGGTTAGAAACATGTAGTCGTTGTCTTTTTTCGCCACTTTGATATTATCATCATCCACAATTCGTTCAACAAGATACCGCTTTATCGTGTTGATATCATATTTACCGCTATTGAAACTGATCACCGTCACTTGATTTATCCACTCGTGCCAAGCATTTTGAGTTTGTTCCGGGAGCATATCGAAATCATCTGGCTTAGGATATATACGTTCGACTTCTTGGACAATCCTCATTTGTCTCTGCTCCAATTGTTCGACGAATTTTTGCACAAGCACCTTTGGGTTTTCATTCATGATGAAGGTAGGATGTTCTTGTAAGCTATTGTGGATGGCTACGCTGACGGGTATATGCTCGGAGATATATGTTAAATCAGACGTGGGCTGTTGATTCAATGGTGCCAGGAGGGCCTCGAAATCAAAAACGATAAAGTGAGGATATGGTCGAAATTTTTTCTTGAATAACCTCTTGGCCTTGAGAGGCTTTTTGCACTCCCATGCAGTGACAAGATTGTACCCCAGCCCTCGAATGTGGTCTTCTTTAAATTTGGTACGATTGAAATTATTTTTATCTACGTTGGTTCGCTGTGGTTGACATGGACATCCGTGCCATTTACAGCCGTGGTATACGTATACTGTCTTTGTATGGGGCTCATACCCATCGATCTTGTATACAGCCTTACTACCCTCACGTATCACGCGTTCTCCCCCATGCCCACAAAGAGCATGATGTATATGCCTACCTGTTTGCTTTGACATGGCTTCAATCCATTGGCATGCCGCGTAACTGGAACCCTTATCAGGATAGAATACCTTTTCAGAGCTACTCTGCATGCGCTTAACCCTATCACCTTTACAAATGATCTTTGTCTTGATACCTTCGCATTCATTATGTTTATGTCGTGTGAGGTTCTTCGATCTGTTGAATCTTTGTGTACAAACCTCGCATTCCCAATGCTGAGTCAATACATCCATTTTCTTGATATAAAAACAGTGACCAAAGAGTGATCGTGCCCAAACCCTTTTTGTATTGGGCTTGTCCATATACGAGACGCCATGGAGCCTTGTCGAAGTTTGTCTTTGGTTCGAAGACTCTGATATTAATTTCAAATCTTTTAGCGAGTCCACGAGCCTCGTAGCACGTACATCCTCCCTCTTTAATTTAGGTTCTTCATAGTATTCACGAGCTAATTTGAGGGCTGTCTTTGTGAGGAACTCTGTCCCTCTTTTTACATCCGCTCTCTCCCTTACAGCTAGACACCTCCAGAAGCATAGATTGTCCGTTCTAGCATCTTCACCGTCCATGGCATCTTTTTCCGCGCAGCCAATCTGGTAATGGTCCACATCCAAGTAGGGGTTCCCTCGTAGAAATTATCTTGACTTGTACGTGTCTAAATACTACCTTGCCCTCATATGCTCCTGGTGTCTCGATAGTTCTATCTGGTGGCAAGTAGGCTTTCGTCCAAAATTCGGCATCCTCAAGATCAAGGCGCTTATTCTTGCATTCATCCAGAAAGGCCTCGATGTCAGCCATGCTTGAAAGTGACCTTGAGCTCTTGGTTTTGTGATAATTCGCAACATCTCCACTGCCTCGGTAAATCTCGCAGCCGAAGCTGTATATTACCTTCACACGCATGTCTACGTGTGGTGTGATTTTTCGCATAATGGTATATGTCAATGGCTGGTTAAGGTTTTTGTTGAACCTCCATGTCTTGATGCGGTTTCCTTCTTCAAACATTTCCGCGTCATCGTTAAAAATACTCTTGATGTCCTCGATTACCTCTGGGTTCGTGGCCTGCTTCGATTCTTTTCCAAACATGTGATTGAGGTCCTCAATTCCTTGGTATTCATCTTCAATGGTGACCCGTTGAACCTCATCGTGGAGAGTTGGTGTTCCTGAAAATTGATCCCTGACCCTGTTATAATAGTAACTAACGGTATCCCGAACGCTCCTTAGTTGCTAAGCGAGAGCTCCGCGAGTTGCCGCTACTGATGCCGACACGGTATTATATAGTTTACTGATTGCATTTTTGAACCAACTCATTGCTTTATTATATGAAGATTTTCTTTTCAACCAGAAAATTTTGTTTGGTCAAGGATTGAATATTTTAGGAATTTCCCTTTACTCATATTCTGTATAATAGTATATATACTATATATGCTATTGCGCATGCGTTGATGATGTCATGTATATATTATTATTTGTATTAATATATGTGTTGCTTATTGGCATATTATTATTATGTGTTAGTATCAGCATATGATTTAGTTTTTTACTTGTTTTGAGATGAGGTGGTAGTGGAAGTGGTGGAAGCGGGGTTTTTGGGGGTAAAGGTGTGGAAGGAGCGAAAACTGTATATATTCACTCCTTACTACTACTTAGCAGCCCATTTTGTGGCATCTCCTAACCGGCTTGTGTTCTAGACAAGCAAGTTAGAGCAATGTTATGCGATCTCTAGCGGTAATGTAATATAGTTACAGTCGGAGGGGATGAAGAACCAACCGTTAGGATGAAATCCCAAACGACGTTAAAACTTTCCGTCACTTACATTCTAATCCGCCGCAGAATTCGTCATTCACAATTCACTTTGTAAAAATCCCTCCCCAGATTTCTTCTTCATTACGCGAATAAAGTCTTTACTTTCGCGAATGAAGTCTTTACTTTTCGCGAACGAGGGAGTAAAGAGAGAAAAATAATAAAAGCTGTCCGGATTACGATTTAAGCTTGAAAACTATATTAGCTTTTTTACACTTTTCAATAACAAGTTTCCCCCTCTTTGAGATCTTAAGGTCACGTGACAACCTAGTCAATATCCATTCTTCTTCTTGGTTCAGGTAGCTCGAGTTTGCTTCGGTCGTATAACTCCATATTTGGTACATTATCGTCACAGATCACGTTTGTCGACGCTAAGAAATATATGATAAAAATTGAACATATTTGTACCAGTGATCTTAATCGTCAACATGTATTCTCAATTATTTTACAAGAAATGAAAATAGAAGTGCATACTTTAAAATAATAAAAACGATAATTGTAGTTATACGATTTCACAGTACATCTTCGGATTTCTGGAATATCTTACATAAATTTACTCAATCAAATCCAAACCCTAATGGGCGTGACAGGGCAGCTTTAAATAGAAGATGACCTTAGGTAATGAATTATAATGAGGTGAACTTCTCAAAAATTTTGCGATACTTCACATTCGCAAATTTATGACCTTATGGCCCCGGGGCCAAAATCAATACTTTTCAGCTTACGTCTTGAAGAGGAAAACAAAGATTACTATATGATCTGCGTTAAAGCTTTTTCCTGGGAAAAAGAGTTGGATTCATATAAAACACTTCAAAAAGTTGTCTAGGAATTTTGTTGTTTTTTTACCTAGAAGTTTTGGTAATTATGCTAATTAATGTTGTTTACCTATCCAGTTACATTTATAATATCAGTTATCGTTTTTCACGGGAGACATGGTGGTGTGGCCACATTGTTTTGTTGCATAATTTTGTTCAACATTTTCTTGTTGCAAAAGTAGTTGACAGCATTTTGGGGCCACGAGCCAACCTCTTCCCCAGGACAGGTTAGGCTTTATATATGGACTTCCAAATAGAAAAAGCCTAACAAGTCCTGGGGACGAGGGTGGCCACGAGCAACATTTTGTACAGCAACAATATTTTGTTGCGCGCGGATGAAAAACGTTAATCGTGTCTCCGCGGTCCCGCAGCTTTAAACGATTTTGTTGACCATAAATTATTACCATCATTTCCTAATCCTAATTTTAAATTCCCTCATTTACGAAACTTCATGCCCCGCATCCAGCAGTACCAAAAGTCTTTGCTCTTAGCCTAAATTTAGATAATGAACTGTTTGCAAACGAAAGATACTTACAACTGCCTGACTGAGGAAGTTCAAACTTCACCGTGTTGTATCTTTCACATTTGTCAGCTCCAGGTAAACATTGGATTAAATACTGAATACTTGAGTGTGAGAAGCCGAAGAATTCAGGACCGGAACCCGTGTTGGTGGCATCTTTACCCCGTGCTTTGTTTAAACGTTTCAACACGATACAATGACATGCGGTAGCCGTGACAGCTGTTATCTGAGTTTCTGGTTCGTCTTCCGCGATGATTTCAAACTGAAAAATAAAAAAAATATCCATAACGAAACAAGAACTAGAAGTAGGCTCGTGAAGAATTCACAGGGGTTAACCGTTGTTGTATGGAGCCATCATATTTGTCTCACAGACAGACCACGACCATTCAAAATGACAAAAGACTATTGTTTCCAAACTAAAACGTATTACTTGATGTAGAGAAAGGAGTAAATTCGCAAACGTTTATTTTGCTTCCAATAAGTAAATATAATTATTTTCATTACCAGGGGGTCCGAACCGCCATCTTTAATGTAACAAAAATATTGTATGCGACGGTCTGGATCTAACATACTTGGATATAATCTTGTACTACAATAACCCACTGGCCATATATAACGTTCAGAGTGAAACCCTGGCCTGTCTGAGACGACCTAAAAAGGTAAGCAGAATTTATCAAAAACAAGTGTTTGCTTTGCTCTAAAAAATTAATTTCCTTAGATACTTAGAATTATAGTCTTATCAAATGGACACACGTGTTTTTACTTGAAGGGTTGAAAAATTTGATCATGTGCTTAGTTAGTTGTTCCTAACAACAGCGGAATGCGTAGCTCATTGCAATAGAAACTTTAACTGTTTAAATTCACAAAAATTTATTCCTTCAAAATTTAACGCCAATCGTGAATCGTAAAAATTTTTTTGCGAAATATGTCAATTAGAAATGGTTCTTAAGAATTTTACTAATATAAGTTTTTTTTTGGAAAAAATATCCAATTTCGTGCAACTGTAAAATGCGAAATTGCGGTATAGCTAAACCGAAAAAGTTTTATCCGCAAACACTTTTTTCCTTAAATTACACAAGATAACACTTCTACAAAGTCTTAATCGCTTGGGTAACAAATTTAAGAGGAGTGAAACTCCAGCAAGGAAATAAAAAGTCAACATAACGAAATTACAAGAAGAAAAAAATAATGCAACCATACCTCTCCAAGATCATATACAGTCAAAGTACCGAGCGTAATTGGAAACAATGGAACACCTAGATAAAAAAAAGATTGTAAATACAAATTCTTGTTACAAATCTAACACCAGATCGTGTGCTTGTTTACAATACAAAATATCGGTAAGGTTCTTGGTTCTTGGCTTCGTTTCCATTTGACTACATATTCTGCTATGGCGCGAAAAGCTCTCATATCTATATTATAATACACATCCGTCCGTCCGTCCGTCTGTCTGTCACGCAAAATGGTAGCTTAGCTGCGCAGGTAGCGAGACCCACGCAATGCGGTATAAAAAGAACGGGCGAACACGTGGATTTTTCCACGGGCTAACGACTAGTGTTTTTTAAAAAATCTTCTAGAGCATGGTAAAACAAGGCAGTATGGAGTGATGAAAAAAAACACGTCATATACTCAAATGACAAATTGTTATTGTTTTAAAGGAATTTAAAAAGAATAGTTCACACGGAAGTTCATATCTTTAATTTACAAATTTACTAGTTTGCATTGAATTGTCACGAATGGTCATTTTTAAAAGTTTTCCGAGACAAAGTTTCGCGAGGAAATAAGGTCAAACTTCGCGAAATTCTTAAAAGTATCTCTCGTAAAAGTTTTTCCGATTAAAGTACTTGGTCTACCTAAATCATTTAGATGTATGGACAGCACTTTTTTCTTCGCAGTTCCAGGTTTCTTTCTTTTAGGTTTATCAGCTTCTCCCTTCTTATCCTCCTCTAAAAAAAAAAAAAAAGGTCATAAAAGTTATCTAAAAATCACTTAACCAATATAACACGTCGAAGACAAACAATTTGCAATTTGATTGTAAGATTTTATTCTTGATTAGTTCGAAGTCTTTTTTCCATCTCTAGAGGATTCCCAACGTCTTTTACTATAATATTTGCGATATTTCAAGGTTCTAAAGCACACATTCTCGAGACAAATAACTGGGTATGAATAGAATGTTAAACCCCAAAAATTGGTTATTTATAAAAAAAAAAAACGCGACATTTTTTCAATTCATAAACAGAAAATTCATACGCCAAGGTTTTTAAATAGCTTTTTTTTCAAGGACAAGTTTTTAATACAACCTAGCCTAATTTTAAGCTTCGCAAGATTCGTCAGGCGCCCGAAAGGTATTTAAACAGCGTGTAACGGTCCGCCAAACTTTCTGAGGAGCGTGCAACAACAAAAACGTATACCTGATTTTTTCAAGGAGAGTGACGACTTTGCTGAACTTACTAAAGGTGATATAGTAGATTTCTTCTTTTTCTTTATTGACACAACAGTTTGTTCTACACCTGGTTGAACAGGACTTAATATTGATTGAGGTATTTTGCCAGGAAACGTGCTCTCCAAAGATTTCAATGCTTGTGTACTTTGTAGAACTTGTGATTCAGTCATTGGAAGGTATTGAAATAATCTCTTCAACAAATACCTAAATATGATTGGATAAACTGAATTCTACACTCTGAACCCTACACTTTATATTAAGGCTATTTAAGATGCTGGACAAAAGCTATGGCAAGAATTGCAGAAGTACGTTTATGCATTATGATTTATCAATTTATATTATTTCATGAGTGTCTTTCGTTCGATCCAACTAATTTTTATATCAACTTTTAGGCAATTTTAGAAATTTTTAGACAATATGTACATCACTATTACAACTTTCACGGAATTTGAATAGAAAACATTTGAAAAAAACACTATTTTCCTCTAATCGTACCTCAAAAGTCACAAAATTATAAAAACATTTGCTCTTTCAGGATTACTCACTGTACAAAAAAATAACATAAATATTGCCTCCTAGCTCTTCCTAATCATAGTAGTATAGAAGAGTAGCATAGGAGTATATTTCCTCGAGGCAGAACAACCTGTTCAAATGGTCATATTAAAGGCTGCTTATATGGTGGTGAGATGTACTGGTTATCTGAGATGGTTTACTCAGCCAAGATTCTATTTTCATTAAGAGATCTTTATAAAATTACATTTTGTTTACAAGAAAAGCAGCTCAGCTCACTTAAATGACTCCTTACTTGATTTGACCGAGATCACACCTGAATAGTATGAAATTTCTTCTTATGAGTACACCAGTTTGGTCAAGAAGCAAGTTAAGTTAAAGACCTCATTATATGATGAAAGTAATAATGTTGACTGCTTGGAGGTATTATTGATGCTCAATTTTTGCTTGGAAATGTTTAAATAAAGAAAACAAATTTGAAACAGGAGTCTTAGCTGCATTAACATAGTTTTTCACATATATAGACTTGACTAACTCTTGCGTATTTAGGTTCGTTTGGTAAAACAGCTTACTTTCTTTCTGATTTTGATCGAATGAATTGCTGTTCCATGTGACCTATCTCATCATACAACGCAGCATTTATCTAAAAAAATATGGCGATAGATTTCTATGAAATGTTAGATTTCATCCTAGTAGTAACTTTTTAATGTGACAAAAGTTTGGTATGTGTGTGCATTCTGACAGGGAAAAAAAGCAGGACCTTGTAGGGTAAAATGACAAAATTAATTATTTTCATACAGATTATTGTTACTAGAATGCAGTTGGCTGCAGTTTTTAAAAACTTATAATTTAAGGAGATTCTAGAAATATTTAGAAGAGAGCACTAAAATCCACATCAAGAATTCCATACTTTAGGTAATTTTGAGAAAATTTTAGGAGAAAAAAACGTATAAAACACAGATCTACTAACTTTTTTTCAAAATGTGGCTGTAAAAAATAAAGTACTCTCAATTCCCCTCCCTGCACATTTCATTTTGGTGAATTTTTCTAGACAGCAAATTCTCATTCCACATCCCCACTATTAAAATTTAAAGATTTTGCCACTCATGAAAATCTTAATTTTTTGATAATTGTTCAGCTATCGTTAATTTTGTTTTTCTGACATAAAATTGATGTAATGAACGCTTATCATCTTGTGGTTTAGTCGGTATTATTATGCTTGGTATTGACATTGATTTTATGTAAAAACATTAAGAGTCCCCGTCCTCCCCCCCACCTAAACTCGAGAGTACATTATTATATACAAGCAAATACATACGAATACTTGTTCCTTCACCAATCTTTTCAATCTGATATATTTCCGTTTATAATTCACCATTTTTCTCTATAAACAAGATAAGTTTTCAAGTTGAGAAAGTAAAAAGTTGGATTGAGTTCAATGTCAACTCCATTTTTAAAGAGTGTAGACAAACTAAATAATTCTGCTTCGTAAAAAGTTGTTTCATCTCCAGGTACAGCGTATTTAAGATATGAAGGCGTTGCTTAAATTAAAATTGCAAGTAAAAATTGGTTTACAAGATATATCAAACTCTTTTTAATTAGAAGGGTAATCCCCACACCCTCTTTAATAGTATATATGACAGAAAAGCATATGATGTATACATCCCCAACTATCTGCACTCACTAATTAACTGCCCTTGCCAAGCGCCAACCCTATCTGTCTTATAAAATGGACGCTAATTCAAATTTTGATTAAAACTAGAAAAGTTGATTCTAATATCTCAGTATTTTGCAAAATAGATATGTCTTCATGAAGAATGGGGGTAACTAAAAGAGCAGAAATCAACAAAAAGTTTGTCCTGTGCTTCAATTTTCTTCAGCGTTTCTTAGTTTTTTGTTTGAATTACCTTGGATTCCAAAGAGTGTTTTCCTAAAGCACTTGGTCAGCATAGAAGCTCCCTTTTAAGCTAAAAAACTAAAGTACTTAAAGTATCAGTTTTTTTGTGCATACCCATTATTAACATCATCATTCTCGGCTTAACGTCCGTTTTACATGCTAGTATGGGTTGGACGGGGTATATTAAAGACCCTTTTCCAATCTGATCTAGACTGTGTTAGATCTAAACTTAAAGTACTCTAAGTACTCTGTATCAAGTCTGTCCTTATAACCTCCTGCCAAGTCTTTCTCGGTCTGCCTCTGGGCTTTGCCCCAGGAACTATCAAGTCTCTTTCTTACCCAATTATCCTCCTCCATTCTTTCCAAGTATTAACACCAGCAAGAATAAGAAAAAACTTATTGGTAAACTTTTGGTTAGTCAGCAACATTATCGAGTTTTTCAACAAAATTTAAACACTTGTTTCACCTTAGCTTTAATGTTACTTAAAATCTTGCTGATTCTGGCCTCTTATTCTTGCAAGGACATACAAAAAAGCATCATAAAAATATCTCTTGTTTTGTAAAGATAATAATACTAAATAGACCTACCTTTGGTTCCACCATTTTTACTGTCTATTTTTCTAATCCCTAAAATATCTGAATAGGTTTTATTACATATTTAATGGGTAAATTTAAAAGACTATGCTTAACTGACAGTCAATTCACATTTCAACATGGATCAATGCAATTATAATTTTTAGTCAGTTAAAAATAGGGTTTTTTTCAGCATTCAACACAGGGTCCGAGTGACTTTATTAACATATATTAAAATATCCATAAAGAGATTAATTCCATCAGATTATCTCACTGTTGTGAATCATATATGATAGATAAAACCTACCCCAAAAGGACTCAGCATTCTTAGGTAGCCTTTACATGAAGTTTCATTTCAGGGGTGAAATGAAAATTTCATTCGGTCACTTGTCTAGTCTTAATAAATATTTACATGATTTCGGGCAAATTGGAACTTATTTCGGTGTTGATTTTATTTTGCCCTTAAAATATTTTTGTAAACACGATTTCCCAAATTGAAAGCATTGCGCATGTGTACAAAGCTATTGCACATGTGTACAAAGCTATTGGAAATGTGTCAATGTTATGGCGCATGTGCAGCTCACACAACCCCAATACGAAAAACTTCATGTAAACAAAACGATATCTCATATCGATTTAAAATCTCATATCGGGTAAATCCCATGTCGAGTCTATGTAAAGGCTACCTTAGAAGGTAGTAAAATAAATTGACATATTTTTGTTGCTTTTTAATAAAATCTAGGATAATAAGTGATTAATAATATTGACTTGATATATAGAGATATGTATACAATAAAGTATGTAATATATCAACTGAGATATTATATTAAACACCCAATTTTTTATTGCAGCCAATAAAACGCATAAAATTCATATTAAACTCAGAATTTATTATGGGTTTTGGATAAATAACCCATTTAAGCAAAGGAATGATTATAAAAAATATTGATAAAGATAGATTATATATTTTGTACAAATTTCTGATACTTGTACAATTTCTACGGTTGAAATTTTTACAATACATAAAATTTCCTGAAGAAGGAAACAAAAATTAACATTAATTATGGTAAAATACAATCAAATTATGAACAAAAAAAATATGATCAATAATGCTTCATTGAGCACTCTGAGGGTTGCTCAGTTAAAAACTTTATTACTTTTCTCCAACAAGACACAAATTCAACCAACACCAAATCTCAAAATTTATTCACATATCAAGATAAACACTTATACTAAAATATTAAAAAAAACATTCTAGCAGTTTAGCTAGCTAACCAAGAGTTTGATTAACTTTGATTCATTAAATAAAACCACAATCTTAACTTCTTTACATCACAAATGTTACAACATACAGGTACACGATAGATACCTCACCTCCTAAAAATATTATGTTATATTATGTCAGATAGCTAATAACTTTCAGATTAACATTAAACTTTTGAAACTCAATTCCATAAAAACATTTTAAAAATTTAAAGTAACTGACATATATATATATATAAATCAAAAAATTATAATTTTTTTCAGTTGGATATTTTTCGACCAGGTATGTAGTCTGTATACCACTAAAAAATTTGTTACGTACAGAACATGGGCAATATTTGTGGTAATTCTAATAGATTCACAATTATTTTTGTAATAAAATGTGTTGTGCTTTTTATTCCAGTGCTTGTAAACAAACAAAGCTGGCAAAAGTTAAAACAAAGGAAAATCGTTATGATTGCATGGTTAGTGTCTGCTGCAACATGGAAAGGATGATAATAAAGAATATAATTGTTGCAACTTACTTAGTTCTTACGGCCTGACTACAGCATAGAAGAGTACAAAACTATACCATACAAAAAAATTAATGAAAACTCAAATTAATCGTTGAATATAGTCTAAAAATAAACAAGAAAATTTTTGCTTTTTAACTGATCTGTAAATCAGACATATAATTAAGTTACCAAAATGTAATCGCTGAAAAATGAAAAAATTCATAGTAAATCAATAAATACACATAGCTCCAAAAAACAACCCAGGGTAATTCTATTAAATATAAAATAATTAATATCATTGTAAATATATAAAGTAAAAATTAGTTACTGGTGACCAAACTCATAGGCATCAGACCAAAAAATTAGAACAAACTTTTTAATAGGACAAAAATAATCTAAAATATCATATAAAAAACGGTTAAAAATTAAGACCAAAGATAGCAATATTTTATTGGTAATAACAAAAACAACAAATAACATAGCAACACTACATTATAAGGTCAAAATTTTACGGAAATAAAATTTCCAAACTCTTCTTAAGGTTACTGTAAAGGAAAAAACTCACTTGTGGAGTAGTCTCAGAAAAACCCTTATAATTTATCAATAATTTTATATTTTATTTTTATTTTTTTTGGTTCTGAATGTTTGATGAAAGACTTTTTTGATGGTGTTATTTTAGTGAGATGTTAATTTTCCAAAAAGTAAATATAACGAATTAAACACACACCATTGTTTTTTCACCGTACGTTTTAAAATGGCTTCTTTTTCCGAAAGCGTGGTCGCAGACTTCTCGTTTTTTGAACTATTACATTCAGCATAAATTATATTAAAAAAGGTTCCCGGTTTTTTTTTGTAACAACGCCGTTATAAAATTATTTGTAATTATAAATAATCATTCAAAAAAATGCATATTTTTTTCTTTCTGTTGTCATAATTCGCTAATCAGTAATTTATACAAAAAAATGCAGGAATTTATGCATAATTTATTCAGCTTTTCATTACCAAAAATTTCAATGAGCCAATAGGAAGCTTTTGGAAAAAGAGACCACAAACGTAAAGGCATGTATGCAAAAAATTACTAACAAGATATTTGTTTTTAAAGATTTTCGTAGGTGTTATAAAAATGTGTGAAATGAGTATGCAGAAAGATGATGGAAGTGTGAACATAGATATATACATTTCCATATCATATATAATGTTTACAAAAAATATGCTCAACTCATTTTGCACATATTTTCTTGCAGGTGTGAAGGATATAACACCACTGAGAAGGCTTTTTCCAGAAAAAAGGGATGTTCCAAATATTTTCATGGAATATAAAATATGTCATTCGAAAGAGATTTTTTTTCTATACGTCATAAATTTTTTGCAAAAAACCTAAAAAAAAAACAGTAACCTTAAGAACTTATAATTGTGATTATTGGAGATTTCAATTATATTAATGTAACTATTTTATGAAACCAATTGAAATTAGTTAAAAATATTTACAGCATCACAAACTTTTCACTGCTTACATTTTATCACAAATACAATGTTTTTCATCAGTCAACACAGCAGAATTTATAAATGTGATATTTCTGCCATACCGAAAAAAGCAAAAGGAATCTTCATGGTTTTTATATTTGCCACAGAGATGTTCACATTTATTAAAGTAAAAAATTGGTCAGTTTGCAACAACACTATTTATTTACGAAGACCCTTGCCATAATGCTGCAAAAAACGTAGTGGTAATAAACATGTTATAAGCAACTCAATTCCTTTGAATTCATACACAACAGATGGCAAGGTATCACATATATTGCAGGTATAGTATTCGTAATTTATACTGAAACATGTATAGAACTGGCAACTTTCCTTAACATACTAAATATATATGAAAATAAACTAACTGAAAACTGAAACTAAAATTTAAAACATATATTTTTGGATTTCTACACCTGCATTACATGAATGGACGTAATGCCAGCAAATGCTGCAAATCCCACCAAAAAAAGCGCAAAGTTTACAAGGTCCCGAACTGTGTTACCATTCAAATCCTTTGCTAGTATTTCAAAAAATGTAATAAACAAGAATGTTCCAGTTGCTAAGGATGTTAAAAAAACAACAGCTTCCCCATTAAAGAGAGCCAGCTTTGAACTCAATATGATGAGGCCAAACAAGATTCCAACTGGAGATGCAACTGCAAACAAAGTCTAGAATAAAATTACAAATGATTAGCAAGCTTTAAGAAAAAATACTAAATTTTCTTGATTTTTTTAAATCTTAACTGCATTTAAATATAACATTCTTAAAATTGACCGTATCATGGCATTTTTTTTAAATGACCAAACAAAATCACCCTGCTGTAAAGCTTTTAAAAACTTTGCTACGGGAAGGCCTAGGCAAAGTATGTGTTGAAAACGCATAAGTTTTTCAATGTGGTACCATACAACAACTTATTGCAAACCAAAAATTTAGAAGATTAGAGAATGTTGCTATCAGGAAAATTAGTGTTTGCGTTTTACATCTAAGGAAAAAACATATTGTTATGTAAAAAAAGACAAGTGAAGTTGGGAAAGTTACGTGCGTAATTGTTTCTGGAACTAACTTCTAAATTTGCCCCTATTTTGTAATATATTAGGTGAATTGCATGAATTGCAAGGCTGGTTAATTGAAATAAAAAATGAGATGTCAAAAAACACAGATGTTTTTTTGTTCTTTTTATTCAATTATTTAGGTCATAATCCTTCTAATAAGAGCCTTCAATAAAGTGAACACAGATTAAAAACTTTATTTTTAGGAGTTTGGAAATAAAGAATTACCAAAAAATTAACCCTTTTCTTTTTTAAATGCTACAGAGGCTGTTCATGTCAAATTGCAGTAACCAGGGGCTGATCCAGGTTAAATTGGACATCGGTATACCGTTTTTGGGGACATCTAATTTTGGGGGCACGTAATTTTAAAATACTTGAGAACTGCTTTATTTCTTATTTTCTGGATATTTTTAGAGTCTTTAATCACAGAGAAGATATTTTTATAAAGAAACTATGTTCTATACTAAAAAAAACAATGCATATGCTAAAGCCATGTATTTTTGTTGTCCCATTTTTGTAAATCCTCACAATGCTCTACAACTCAAAATCATTGTTATGAAAAATACAACAGACAGATCAAAACAAAAAAACATCCACATAAATACATATGTAGCCTGTTTATTCTATACAAGAAGATCTTACAAACAAATATTTTTTCAAAAAAAAAGGAAAGGAAACTTAGAAACAAATTAACAGAATTCAAATCAAGTAATTAAAAGTTTTTTAAAAAAATCACAACACGTTTATTATTTTTGAAGTTGTCCACAGTCTCCTCTAATTGTTTATCCATGGTGCTATTCGTTCATAAATTTTGTATTTTAACCAGGAAATATTAAAAGTTTTATAGAAACATTTTGAGTTTCTGATTTCCAGGTAAGGCTGTTCAAGCCAACTTAGAGACACCCTGCAAAGACTTGAAAAAAATTTCAGGGGCTATCGACGCCCAAAATAACTTTCTGGATCAGCCCCTGGTAATCCTGCTATAATACATCTGTCCTGTTGCAACATAAACATAATGTAAACTTTTTGCCAAATTAAACATAATGACAGAAAGTTGCTTTTTGAAAAACAATTTCAGAAATAAAATGAAAACAAATACTTACGGCTTGTTTAAGGTGAGAAGAAAACTTTTTCTGTTTTGCATTAACAATAGATAAACCAAGAGAAAAACCAATGATGCATTTATGAAAAGACAAAAGTGATACCAAAGTAACTAAACCCAATGTTGTACTTTGCAAGCCAACAGTTAAACCTTCGAAAACTGAATGTATCATTAGCGCAATGATAAGACAAAAAGTTCGTATTGTACGCTTTCTACTTTCCACTGTACTTTTGACAGATGATACAGATTTCATAGATTGTGCAATACCGGTTTCTTTATTTTCTTTGAGTATCTGCTCATCAGCTTTAGCATTGTTTTCCACAATAAAGACACCTTCGACATTTTCTTCGTTAAATATAAGAATACTGGATTGGTCAATGTCCTCATATATTTCAGAATCAGTAGCTACATGCTCCCCACTTGCCATGTATGATATGCTTATGTTTTGCACTAAAGGTGTCCTTTCATCGTCTATAAAAGAATTACCTCATTAAATGCAGTGTAATGTTAAGCCGCTATAATTGTGAGACCATCAGTAGCCTAGAAAACTTACAACTCACAAATTAACATCGGCCCTAGTAATTTGTAAGTTGCAATGTAACTATGCTCTTTTAGGCAAGAAAAAATCAATCACATGTCTCATCGACGGAAACTGTTCATGCTTTACATACTTGTATCAGCACATTATTGCTAACTGCTTGCTGTTGCAACCGACTCTGACATCGGCAATTTTATCATCACTGAAGTGTATTAAAAACCGAACAATCCTTCCTCTACTTATATCTTTTAATGGTTGTTTTTATATATATATATATATTAAAGAACAGGGAGAAAAACAAGGATGAATAACTAATTGGCTCAAAAAGGTAAAAATTAAGGGTGAAAAACAAAACATTTTGCTAGTAAACACAAAAGATATATATTAGAAATTTGTGATAAAATACAGTAGTTTAATGGGATATTGAAATTATATGCTGTCTCATATTATTGATATACTCTTCTCCTGCTACACATTATCAAATATCACAAGCTTGACTTAACGATAAGCTATAATTTTAAACTCCCAAAACTTATTTCATACATATAGAAATTCATTTTCAAAGATAAAGTTCATGAAATAATCGAGGTAAAGTAACCAAGTGCGTGAGAAAGGGACCATCAATATTTTCTACATTTATTAGAAGGGTTGAATTTAGAGAACTATTATGTACTGTTTCCACTATTATGTACTGTTTCCATTATGTTTTATACGTTTGGTTCATATTACTTGTATATATATCCTTAGATTCTAACATTGCAAACATATTATTAACATTTGTGAAGCAGATGGTCTCCATGCCTATCTAGAATTAAATTGGTATAGAAAGCAACACGATTAAAGTAACATAAATACCTCTTCTTGGACATGACTCCTTGCAACAGTCTTTACTTGCACTGCATTTTTTCTTTTCATTTTTTTGATGTTGTTGTATAACATTTGCAAGCTTTTCTGCAGTCATCACAATGATCATACCAACACATATGGTAAATTCAGCCATTGGATATGAAGACTGCAATTTCAGTAAACTTGGAACATTTCGAAAACCTCTCAAGCTGTCTGGTATAAGGTGAAGGAAACATAGTCCCAAAAATAGCTAAAAAAACAAATCAATATAAAAGGTTAGTTTTACAGTAGTTCACACTCCTCCAGTTGTCTTAACATGTAATGTCATATAAAACAAAGAGTAAGAAAATATAACTGACCCTGTAAATATAGCAGAGAAGGTGTTGCTTTACATCAGAAAGATCATATAATGAGTCATGGGAAGAAGAAGGAAGAATATTAGAAATTTTTATCAAAGACGAAAGGCGAGTTGTTTTAATAATTATCAAGCTGTACTAATTTTTGCACTTAGTTGGAATGTACACATTGCCCATACAAAATAATCTACAATATTTTATTGCAAACTAAAGTGCAGACCTGAGCAAAAATTTAAATATTATTGGTATTTTGGTACAATTACTATGCTAATTAGTATACATTGATAAAGTTGAAATGCATAGCCTTACATTATGTCTAAAATTACTGATAAAAGAAATTGTCATATTTGATTTTTCAGAAATATGACATAATTTGTGCAGTTAAACATGAAATTTTTTTGATGCAAATATATTTTGCAAATGAAATCTCTTCAAAATTATCTATCAATTTAGATGCCTTTACTTTCATATCTTGAAAACAAAGAATTTTTGAAATAGTGTAATCTTGATCTCGATGAATGGCATATAAACCCAAATTTTGAGGGGTGGTCAAAAATGACGGAAGGGTAAATCTTATATAACAATACGATAAGTGTATACGTGTGTCTGTAACAGGCAAAATGGCTATGTTCATTTTCCTTCAAAGTTGCCTAAAAAATAATATTGCAAATGTTAATTGACAAATTAATGTCACAACATCAATAACGTAAAACTAATGTCAATAGCTTAAATTTAAATAAATGAAGCCATTAAATAACTAAAACAGGGTGGTGACATCAGTCATATTTCACAGTGTTGGTAACTAGGGACAATCTAGGAATAAATTGGGTAAGTTTTCTAAGTTTGATGGATTCTTTCCTGCCAGCCTATAGTATCCAATTCTACCAAATTATTCTCTTCCTTTAGCTATTTTAACAAAATAAAACATTAAGGTGGCAGTAACCCTTTTAAAAGTCGGAAATTTTTTTTACATAATTAGTTACGGAAGGTTATTCTCAGACTATATATCCATATATTTTCTGTTATAACACACTTGTCACAATTTTATGGCTAAAATACTATAATCTTTAAAATATTCAGCCTCAACGATCCTCTTTAAAATAAAAGTCATAAACAATTAATTAGTTCTGCCGAATATAGTTTAAATCTATGCGCTTGCGAAATTGTACAGAAAGAAATGATGTCATTATTAAAGAGAAATGTTACAGGGTTCAAATATTTTTAAATGCCGATAGAAATGCTTTTTTAGATCGCATTTTAAAAGTTTAAGAACAAAGAATGGTGATAAAAATACTTTTTTAGATTGCGTTTTGAAAACTTAAGAAGGAAAAACGGTGATAGAAATGCTTTTTTAGATTGCGTTATTTAAAATTTAAGAGCAAAAAGCGGCGATAAAAAAGCTTTTTTAGATCGCCTTTTAAAAACTTAGGAACAAAGAACGGCCATAGAAATGCTGATTTAGATCGCATCTGAAAAGTTTAAAAACAAAGAATGGCAATAGAAAAGCTTTTTCAGATCGCATTTTAAAAGTTTAAGAACGAAGAACAGTGATATAAATGTCTTTTTAGATTGCGTTTTTAAAACTTCAGAAGGAAGAACGGCGATAGAAATGCTTTTTTAGATCGCATTTTAAAATCTTAAGAACGAAGAACGGCGATAGAAAAATGGTAATTGATCTAAGGTGTTCCAGGCCACATCTATATGGGGTTTACTTCGTTACAGAGTGCCAAAATTTTTGCAAACTGACCCTGCGTTAACAACAAATTTTTTATACATGCTGGGTGAACCATGCAGCCATGATACGGTGTGCGGAAATCTTTTTATTCGGAATATTTTTCTTTTAACAGCGTTTGATGCAGCAGGGGATGTTAACAAAGAATCTTTTGAAAAAAACAAAAGGCTATTGTTAAAAAAATAAAACTAAACAAAAAAAATCCGCACACCGTTTAAACAGGGTTAATCAAAGGTCCATTTAAAAACAGAAGCTGGTGAAAAATAACGAGATTGTAAAAAGTTGGAGCTCGTATTTTTTTTATGATACATTTTTAAATAGAAATTTCTGCTGACTCAGCAATTTCAGTGTTACTCTAAAATCATTTTATTACGTATTGAGGACTATATTTATAGGAAATACTAAAAAAAAATTGTATAAATAAAACACTGGGTAAATAATTCAGCTATTTGGACAGCTAAAAAAGCCACCTTAACCCCAAAACATGGGTTTTTATTGGAAACAACAGCAGTTATATAAGGTGTAATTTGAGCTAAACTATATACTCCAGCTGAAGTGTCACCTAGTAGCTTACATTTGGAAAATTGAAGATTATCTAACAATTAAGATATTATCTACATTGCGAAAGTTGGTTAAAAAAATAAATATTTAAAAAAACACAATCAGAGATCATTGCAGACCAATCAATCCTACATTTTTAGAAAATACTGTTGAGTCCATTGACAATATAGGAATAGACAACAAATTATAATTTGATAACTTATACTTTTTATGCATTTTTATGCATTATTTACAAAATATGACTGAAATTTCTTTAATAATTGAATTTTTACAAATCATTAATTTTTAAAAAAAGACCAGGAGATTATTAAATCAAACTTAAGCCTTCTTTTGAAACACTAGAAAAGTGTAATTCGTGGAAAAAAGCATTTGTTAAATTTCAGAGGTTTGAGGGATTTCTAAGAAATTATACAATTTGCCAAAACAAAACTTGCATCGAAATGCGTCTTTAACCTGTGAAAATACCCACAAAATGAAGCGTAAATTTATGATTTACTCAACAAACCAGTAAAACATTACATTTGCTATTTTATGCATAACCATATCATTGTTTGAATGGCCTTTCCTAGTCAAGTAACAGTCTGGAAAAATCATGTAAGAAGTCCAAAAGGACAGTAAACCTCATCTAGATGAATATCTATTTACGAAAGTTAAAAGATAGATAGATAGATGTGCATATTTTACATGGCTAGCCTCACAAATATCGAGGGATATACCCTGTCTATTATTTCCAGGAGGGGCCATGGCGTAGATGGAGAGTCCTAGAGTATTTAATGCTCATTTTGAGCTACGCAGACCCAATTGGAGCCCGCGCTCTACTAGACAACTCCCGGCAACATCCAACGGCCCACACAGTGTGCTATCTTCCCAATTTCCCTCACATGGCTTGGGTTAACCCGGGGCTATGGTAACATTCACTCGCCCATGTTGAATCGCCGTCAAGAGGAATCGAACAAAAATAATGTTGTTATACTGTAATATATCATTAGAATCAACTTGTTGCAACAAAAGATATAAAAAATGAATCATTTACTATTCTAAGTTTTTCTTTCTTTTTTGCAAGCAGAGTGGTTAATGTCATAGTAAACCATGTCCCTTGTCTGACAATTTTAGCTAGCTAGTTAGCTAAGGTGATGCAAAATTAGTAAGCTAGAGCTAGCTATCTAGCTAGCTAAAATTTAAAGCCTCTAGTTTTTTAGTTTCTGGTGTAATTATAGCACAAGAGATTGGGGTAACTAGCTCTCATCAGACAAGAAAACAAAGCAAAACAGGAACTGGAAGGCAGCTATTAGGAGAGACTTACCCCTCCACAAAAACAGCTTATGCTTTTTAACGTCTTTTCCTGAACATTTTTTAGCCTGGCTGGAAGGATCGTAAATGCCAATGTAACAGTAAACAGTATCGCTGCACCAGCAATTTTTTCGATATAAACAATACTTGCAGTCATTGGTCTTCGTAAGGAACCTGGTCCAGAGTCCGTCAGTGAAACAATATTTTCTTGTAGCAGTGATTACTATATGTTGATGTTTTTTTGCGAGCTGCGTGCAAAAGAACAACACAATTTTTAAAATCGTGACCAAGTCTCCGACAATTCAAGTTCAAAAATAAGTAGATGACGGGGGTAAATCGGATCACAAACCAATTCATACCAATTCCATGCTAATATCTGATAATACTAAATTTTGGAAAATAATAACTAAAAACAAGAAAAAACGCATTTAATTGAAAGTATTAAAAACATTTTCAAAAGGAAAAAATTGTAAATTTTTACAAATTAAAAACTTTTCTCCCCCCGCAAAGCCGTGAGTAACCTCGTCCTCAGTGCCGAACGAAATTCGCTCCCTCTCGATGTAAAGCTAAAATAAATCAGCCGGTTCGACAGGATCTTCTCTGCGTTGGTTAGGAATATTAGATTTTTTTGTTCTTGATTTTTGCTGTCATGATATTTGATATATGGGAACAATTTTAATACCTGAAAACAAGCGTGTCAGAATCGCTTATGATTTGGACCTGACGATAAAATATTATTCAATCCACGGAAACCGGATGATCATGTTGACAAAGACATATCAACCTCGTTCTCAGGGATTTTTGTCTCTTTTTGACACTGGGCGGTGATACGATATATATATTTGCATATATATTCGAAGGGCCGTCCAAACACCAAAAGGTTTTAGTAAGCCCTGGGAACGAGGTTGAAAAATATATGATGTTTCTGAAGTGTCCCGATGATGAATGACAGCCACTAATATAGTACTGACGTGAAAGAGAAACAACAATCAGCATAGTTACACAATTTTTCAAAAGAAAACTGACCAACCTCATTCCCAGGGAATCTTGCATCTTTCTGACCACGGGACGGCGAAAGTCGTCGTCCTGAGATAAAAAAAGAGTCAACAAGCGCTGAGAACGTGGTTGAAACATCGCATATCTTAAAAAAAGGGAAAATAACTTTCCTTCGTGAATGGCAATAAATTACATTTGAACAACATTTATGGGTTATTGTCAGCCCCGTGCCCAGGGTATATTTGGTTTTTTATATCAATTATTTCGACGGAATCTTTTTCGCTATACAACGCCTTTTTTAGTCCCTTTTGATGAATAACGTTAGTATGCAAATAACAACGTCTCCCCAGGGGGTTTTTGGCGTTTTTGACGTTAAGCTGTTTTGTAAGCGCTAGCGGCTTTGCCATCAACAAAACCTGGGGCCGAGCTGTACTTGCTTTCCTTCCTGTACAGTAGAATAAATACAAGAGCTTTTTTGTAATACCAAATAACATTCGCACAAAGTTTGCCAGGTTCGTGTAAAGGACTTTGCACGATAGTTGTTTTTCTGTGAAAACAAACGAAAATAAATATTTGCTGCTTATTCCATGAAGCGTAGTTAGAAATAAATTTCTTGAGGTAAAGTTCGACTAAAACTGAAAAACATCAGAACCGAAATCTCGTTCCCAGGGCTTCTTTTTTAATAATTTATTTTATTTTTAATCACGTCCGTCTAATAAGTGTCTACCTTATTTTGCAAGTAATTTGTCTCCCTGAATAAACAATCAGGTTTACTATAAGTTATAGCCATTTTCAATAAAAGCCCAACCCCTAACCTTGTTTCTATCGCCATGATGCCAAAAAGATGCAAGATGCCCTGGGGACGAGGTTACCCAACCCCAAGTAATTTGCCCAATGAATAAACAACCAGGTATACTATTAGTTATAGCCATATCTAATGAAAGCCCAACCCCCAACCTTGTCCCCAGCGCCTAGTGTCTCTTTTTAACACCGGGACGGCGAGACGATCATGTTTGTATCGCCGTCCCGATGTAAGAAAAGATACAAGATGCCCTGGGGACGAGGTTACCCAACACGGGCTCCAGTACTTCTTTGATTATTATAATACTCAGGTTCCGCCCCAAAACAAAAACCTAAAAAACCCTGAAAAATAGTCGTTAAGGTGGAACAAAACGTTTTTTAAGTAGCTGTTAGTTATCGCGTACATGTTAAGTTTTAGGTGTTTTCTAACGCCAGGGCTCTTCTACGCCTAGGTGGACTTGCTTTGCCGATCTTTGTTGATACAGCTCGTAAGAGCATCAAAACTCGATTTTGGTAAATGCACATCTGGTTGACAACATTAAGCAACAGAAATCAGAGAATTCCATTGATTTGGAAAAAATGAAAAAGGTGAAACGTGAAATTGGAAAGAAACGTGAAGAAAATAGATCAACTATGCTATCACAAGTGAGAGAAAGATTGAATAAAAGGGATATTAGAGCGAACGACCTGACTACCATGAGAGGCTACCATGAGCTTACCACTCAGTCCCTGGAGTCAGAGAAATTTGTTCTAAACAAAAGAGAGTTTTTCGACGCAATTAATCTCAGATACAGATGGCCTCTTAAATATCTACCTTCAATTTGTCCCTGCAGCAAAGTGTATAGTGTAGATCATGCAAAAGGTGGATTTTTATACATGAGACATGATGAAATGAAAGATTCGATCGGCAATTTTTTGCAAGAAACATGCAAAAACGTTGAGATAGAGCCGCGACTAATCCCTCTGACTGGAGAAGCTCTTCCACCAAATGCTATTGAAGGGGACGAATCTAGACTAGATATTGCAGCTAGAAGTTTCTGGCAACGTGGTCAAAGGGCATTCTTTGATGTAATGGTTTTCAGCCCGTTCGTTTCAAGCCATGTAAATCAGAATCTTCAGAAGGTATTTTGCAACAATGAAAAAGAGAAGAAACGAAAATATAACCAACTGATTGAAATAGAGCACGGCTCATTTACTCCTTTGGTTGTTTTCGAGTCATGGTGGTTGTAGTCGTGAGACAGAACGATTTAAAGAACTTTCGTTGAAGTTCACGTAGACAAGGAACGGAAGAAGGTGTTGTGATGAGCTGGTTACAAATGAAAATATCATACACGCTATTGAAATCAGCAATCTTGTGTATAAGAGGATCGAGAACTTTGAAAAAGGAATGACATGCCAACTGATCCATTAAACATCCTTATATCCCAGTCATTTGGTAGAATTGACATGTGAACGAGAACGCAACCAAGTGTGCATAATATGATGGATAAGTAATGGCTGCTGCAGTAAAGGAAAGATGTAAACAGTCAAACAATGTTACGAAATCAGTAAAACATGAGGAAATTATTTTACTGGGTAATACCAAAAAGCCATAAAACAACAGAAACAAATTTTTTTCAACAACTCTTCTACGCCTAGGTTAATTTGACGTAAGAATATCGTAGGCGTGGAACACCCATGGCTCTGAGGTGTGGTGATTTCTATACTGTAAAAAAATAATTAATGCCATAAAAAGGTTAAAACATACGATCATCTTAGACAATCTTTTGAAAATATAATCAGAAATATCCTCTAAAAAAAGTAATCTACAGTAATTTATTTCTCTACTTTCGATTTTCACTTCCTAAGATTTTTTCTAAATAATATGTACAGGCTTGTTGTCACGTGACCTCATGTTTATACATAAATTTTTAAACAGTTAATGTCGCCATATTTCGAAACCATATCTTTTTCTATAAGCTATGATTTCACCCTCGTCCCCAGGGTTTTTCGCCTTTTCGATATGAGGCTGTCATCTCTCATATATTAAGAAGGCAAAAAACCCTGGGGACGAGGGTGGCTATTACTTTACATTACCATTTGTTCAATGGTGCAATGTACCATCCGATCATCAAGCGAATAAACGAATAAATATTTATTCTCCTGACAACTCGCATGATGGATGCATCTTTACTTCATCTTACAACATAACCATTTTATTGTGTTTATCATTAAGTTTTTTTTTATTTTTCTGACGAAATACCAATCAAGAACTTTAGGGTGTTATGATGCTTATAATTAGACCAAGTACATGCTTGATTTAATAAAGATTTAAGTTGTTCAATAAAAACCTCTGCATAATCCAATATCACACAACATTTTGAATAGCCAGCCTTGACAAATACTTCTGGCAGATTGTCACAGATACTTTCTCTTGGTAACCAAACGACCAAAGCTCTGCCTAAAATCAAACTAATCACTTTGATCCATGTTGTAAAAACACTGGATGCCAATCCTGTTGAAACCAATCTGTTAAATGAAGTATAATATAATGTTTTGTAAGACTGCCAAAGGTTTTTTATTAATATTGTTGGTAACTTTAGTTATGTTGTCACAAACATTTCATTTATTTTGTCATATTTAGGTCATTTTTTCCGCCATTATGGAATACCTTTAAAATAATAAAAAAAAAATTTTCCTGAAAATATGTCTGCATTATTAACCCCACCATTTCGAAACACCAAAATGATGTTTTTATAGGTCTTTCCAAAAAAAAGTGCTTTTTATAGCCCTACCACCTTAAAACATACCATCATCTTAGACAATCTTTTGAAAATATAATCAGAAATATCCTCTAAAAAAAGTAATCTACAATATATTTATTTCTCTACTTTCGATTTTCACTTCTTAAGATTTTTTCTAAATAATATGTACAGGCTTGTTGTCACGTGACCTCATGTTTATACATAAATTTTTAAACAGTTAATGTCGCCATATTTCGAAACCATATCTTTTTCTATAAGCTATGATTTCACCCTCGTCCCCAGAGTTTTTCGCCTTTTCGATATGAGGCTGTCATCTCTCATATATCAAGAAGGCAAAAAACCCTGGGGACAAGGGTGGCTATTACTTTACATTACCATTTGTTCAATGGTGCAATGTACCATCCGATCATCAAGCGAATAAACGAATAAATATTTATTCTCCTGACAACTCGCATGATGGATACATCTTTACTTCATCTTACAACATAACCATTTTATTGTGTTTATCATTAAGTTTTTTCTTTTATTTTTCTGACGAAAGTTAGGGAGGTATGACATTATAATGATTTTCAAACTGTCACAAAAAGGTCTTTTAATGCTTTTAGCAAATTTCGAAGGAGTACCAATTTATTAATTAACAATCTTGCAAAGTCTTGGGGTGTTCTCTATGTACATGGGGAATGTAAAATGTCGATTTCAACAGAGCTGACGGAAAGTGAAAACAGTTTGCACGTTTCCATGTTAGGTTTTTTTAAAAAGCTCATTCTAAGCTCTCTTCTTAAGAAACACTTTCCTTACCCTTTTTACAAAGCTTAGCCATTCTAAAGCCATTCAAAAATATTTTTCGACGTCATCTTTCATATCAAGAAGTCAAAAAACCCTGGGAACGAGGGTGACTTCCTTTCGTTTCTTTCTTTGCGTGTGTTTTTTTGAGAAAAAATGTTATTGACCCATTGAGACTATTTTGATCTTAGTTGAATACATTATTAAAAATTTAATAATGTTTCTTTTTTCTTATTTATTTTCTCACAAGATGTATAGAAATGTTCATTAACTACTCACTAATTACTGTATTTTCTCTAATAAGCGCCAGGGTGTTTATCAAAAAATTTAGGTTGGAAAGTGGGCGCATAGTAGGGGGAGGCGTTTATTGAAAGGAGCATTTATAAGAGGGGGTGTTTTTAAAAGGCGTTTATGAAAGGGCGCTTATCACAGAAAATGCTACTGTGTTACATTCTTATTGAATTATGAATTATTTATGGTATATTTATGGTTTAAATACATTCCCCTCAATATCCTTATTGATCTTTCAACGTCCACACCTAAAAAAAAATATTGTATCTATTAATAATGAATTTTTTAAAGGAAGATCCCAAAGCTAAGCTAAGCGTACCTGAATTTTTGAAGTTATTCGGAATATCCAATCCTTTGTGAGTTCACATATTTTTAATTCCATATTTTTAATTCACATCAATGGGGAATTTTAAACTTCCCACAGAAAAACATGATCCAACAAAATGCATTTTGAAACAAACATCAATAATATATTACTATGATTCTATGATGAATAAATAGTAAGTAAATATATTTTCTCATATCGTGTCAAGCTTCAACGAGAGATGGCAGGAATTCTAACAAGTTTATGTTTTTTACTGCTGCTGTGTTACACCTTAAAAGCATTAATCCTAAGGCTGCCAGAATGTAACAAATTTGATGCTGCATGGACGGAATTTTATTATGATGAAATTCTAAAAGGAAGCAAACATTCTCTTGTGTCAGATCACACCATGGAGCAATGTTTAAAGAAGTGTATGCTGTATCCAAAATGCAAAAGCGTTAGCATAAAAGAAAATGAAAAATTATGCATGTTGCATCACAGCCGGCATGGTGACGAGGGAGTTGCATTAGAAATAGCGGAAGGTTGGACTCACATTGAAACGGATGACACGGTGCAAAACGTAAGTCGAAGTTTAATTTATCTTTTCACGTGAGGTTTTTTAAAAAAATAGCTTTCACAAACACTACAAACTCGATCCAAAGGCTCGTTGTGTCCTTTTTGTATATCTGACGGCGAGACAAACATGTCATATCTGTAAACAAACGCCGTACCAGTGAGAGGACAAAAAACCCTGAGGACGAGGTTGGCGAACACTGGAATTTTCAGAAATTTTTAAAATACAATTACGTTTTAGTTTCATACTACTTGTTCTTATAGTTTGGTCCTTACTGCAATGCCAATAAACCATGCGAACATGGCATATGCGTTGATACATGCGATGGAGAGCAATACGAATGCCACTTCGAAAATAAGTATACAAGCAACAGCACAAACTTCACAGAAGTAACATCATCTACAGGCAGTAGCAGTACGTCAAGAAGAAGATCGTCAAGAAGAAGAAGAAGGCGATGGTGGAAATAGAAACAATTTGGAAAATGGTAGTTCCGAATATTAAAAGAACATGAAAGATCAGCAAACAAACCCCGCTGCACATTTATGCAATTAGTTTTTTGTTCAACCTTGTTCCCAGTGTGTTTTGCCTCTGTTGATGAAGTTGATAGCGGCAAAAATTGTTGTCCACTCCGAAATAACGGCTCAGGGGCCACAAGACCCTGGATACGAGGTTGTTTTTTGCTTACTTTTGCTATGTATTTTTGATATTATTTGTTAGCACCGACCCTCCTCCTCTTTTTGACTTGTTTTTCGAGGTATATGTGTATGTCTAAGGTATGTCACACGCCACGGATGGTTACAAAATGTTTAATTGGTCCTGTGATACCAAAAAGGGACGTGTACTTGCGGAAGTCTATGCCTGCGTCCGAATTTGAATTATCTAACCTAGTAGCCAACATCCAACCTTTTTTTCTGATCTATCCTCAAAAAGCATATCGGATTTATCATATAGTTTTTCTCTTCTCGTTGAGCTACTATTCTACAGCTGAAAAACATATTTTTTGATAGTATCTCATGTTCTTAAAAAATTGTTCTTAAAAAGCGTGTATGTTACTAGGACAGTGTACAAAAAAACATGCTTATCCGTTCATTTTTTTGGTCCTTACGTGCGTTTTTAAGATAATATTATGTTATTTAAATATTTTTAAAAAAATTTTTTTTTCAAAACATCAAACAATCTTAAGGCCAATCTCCACGGGACGAATTTTACGACGATCGTCATCAAAATACTGGAATTTGATTGGTCGCGATTTCCGTCATGCATGGCGAAAAGTTGAATTGGTTTCTACTTTTTGTCTCAAAAATCGTCCAGTGGAGATTCGGCTTTAGGCCGGAAAAGTCTCTTTTTGACATTCTTTGGAGATAAAATTTTGGATTTTTTTGTAGAACAAACCATGGTCTGTCTTTGCTAGGGCCCTTTAACACATCCTCTGCTGACTCGACAACCCTTAAACAGACATCTTGGTATGAAGTTGATTATGTCCTAATGTTCAATCTTGCTCCACGATGTGTGAAGTATGTTACTACTAGAAAAAAGTGTATGACCAACCTTGTTCCCAACGCCTGTTGTCTCTTTTTACATGTTCTTCGTCTCTGCTGTCAAAATCAAAAAGAGACAAAAGGCGCTGAGGAACGAGGTCGTTCGTGTATGGTGGCCCTCGTATTTTTAACCACGTTGTTTTATCATTGTCTAGTTTTAACTTACGTCTTACTAGAAAATGTATTAATAAACTAAAAAACAATGGAAATATGTAGTTATTCAGAAAATTCAACTTTTTCTTTCTCTTTTTATTCTGCGTACGTAAACAAATTCCTTAATGTTTTGACCGCAGAACTTTGCCACTCTCATTCCCAATGCTTTGTAAAATAAACTTTAAAAGTAATTGTGAGATAACCATAACCCCCAGGAGTTTGTTTAGATGTTTCAACCTGACACTGTATTTTTATTTATTATTATTTCATTTATTTAAAGTTGGTTTTACATAGTAAGTGGTAAATACTAATTTACACCAACTAAAGTAAAAAAATAAATAACAAAAAAAAACACAAAGATGTACCAAACATTAAAAACAAGAGACGAGAATAGCCGACTTATGTAGCCTACATGTGCAGAGATCTGAAAGATTAAGTGAGATAAGTTCCTTTTTAAAAATCTTGATGGAGAGAGAATTCTTCACTCTGTCAGGCAAAGAGTTCCGTAAACAAACCTAAGAAGTCCTGGGGACAAGGATGTTCCAAATTTATTTTTAAAAAAAGCTCTGGGGACGAGAATGGTTGTTGCGTCATAAAGCAACAGCTTTACCCCATTTAAACTATACCGAGTTCGGCGGTGGAGAGTGTTTGAAACCTCGATTAACCTTTCGTTTCCTGAAAAGTTCCAGGACAAAAAGCCGTTTTAAAATTTGAAGGATATTATCCAAGTTAGCGCTCATATTTTGTTTGTTACAAAAATCATGATTGGAAATTATATTGTGGTATTCTCTGTTATTTCAATATTCTTTGCACATTTTGGTAAGTTTATTTAAAATATTAGTGTATTAAAAAAAAACTATAACTAAGACAGGCTAGATTATAAATTTGTTTAAATTCTTGCTTTAACTTAAAAGTTTTAAAATAATATAAGTACAGTAGACTCTTCTATTACCTGAACACCCACGGGAAAATAGAACTCGTTTGAATTATAGAGTGTTTGAGTAATAAAGAGCTACTAATTTTTTTCAGAACTTTTATATAAAAGGTTAATTTAGCATGATTCTTAGCCAGGAGACCCAGCATCATTTTTCTTTCCATCGGA
This sequence comes from Hydractinia symbiolongicarpus, assembly GCF_029227915.1. Lineage (NCBI taxonomy): Eukaryota > Metazoa > Cnidaria > Hydrozoa > Anthoathecata > Hydractiniidae > Hydractinia > Hydractinia symbiolongicarpus. Next base: position 25,419,876 of record NC_079877.1, read on the forward strand.
AAATTGGAGCAGTTAAAGTAAGCACAATTACACTAGGTTGTAAACAAATTTTCTGACCATGCTATTGGTTACTTCTATAGATCAATTACTGCATGACTCTATATTATTTACCTTTTACCAGTAAGCTCTCTTTGGCTCTGGCATTTCCTTGGCAAGAAAAAAGATGCTGGGATTTGGTGAAGAGAGGTCTTTTCCTGTGGATTTTTTCTCAAAAGAAACATTGTTTGAGGTTTTAAACTATTATTGAGTGCAGATTGATGCCTGCTGATTTTTTTAATTTGTTTAAAGTCCTAACAATGCTTTATGTGACTAAATGGACTGAAAATAACTTTGGTTCACGCTGTGAGCGCCTTTTTTCCTGCAACACCGATGTCAGAGCTGAAAAATCACTGAAAATGTATAAAACAAAGGAATTCATCTATTGTTCTTTGCCCATGTGATCATTATCGAAAAGTCTGTCTTTAATGTTTTAGTGACCCGAACAAACACAATGAATTCCCCATATTGAAGAAGGTATACGTGCTTGATTCATTGATTTTGATTCCGGATTTGCTCTGAGAAATTATTTTGTGTTTATTAGTTGATTTGAATTTAGGACTCTGCACATTCGTTATAGTAAGCTTTTGTATGGAAGAAGCTCATTTTAAGATATCCTTTATATACAAAAGCTTAGTTATTAGGCTACATCTTTTTTTGGAGTTTAGTTGCTTGTTAAGTCAGTGTGTAATTTGCTTTGCAAGACTAAAAAGAAGATTAGAAAGATAAATCGCCTAAATGGCCTATCATAGACTAATTACACTATAATAGCCTAATTCCTAGTTTAATAAAATATAAGGGAATAATGGAGTATATAAGGAAGTACATATGCAAAAGAAAAATACTGGAACAAGCTTGTCATAACAATTTATTGCTTAAAAAAAAGATAACATAAGATCAAAATTTGCTTTTTGCTAAAAATGAACTCTCTTTCTACATTTCAATTCATATCCTTTTAAAACAATAAACAGTGTTACATTTTGTCTGAATGACATTGGATGTTACCCCCGGCATATGTATATACCACACATTAAAATCGTTTAAGATCCCATTTACTTCCATGAAGTCAAAACAAAACAAAAAACGAAAATTTAAATTTTTTTTCACTGGCGTTCAAATCATTTAAAGCCCTAGACACATGTCACAAGGTGTGGGTTATAGAGAGTAAATACCCTGTGGAACAGAAAAAATTGTTTAAGTTAAGGAGGTGTTTGATTATGGCAGTTTGATTAAAAAAAAGTTACCATATTTTCCAGTATATAACCCGCACATCATATAACCTGCAGCTCAGCTTTTTTAGGGAGTTATAAACTAGATGCTATCAGATAGCCCGCTCCTTCGTATAACCCGCATAAAATTTCAATTGATGTGTTTTACTTACCCGCACCTTGTTAAGAAAAAAATTCAGCGTATTTTTACTTACCCTAATCATTTTATAAACATGTGCGTGTGTTCTGTTTTTTCATGATGGAGACATAAGAAGTGCAGTAGTATTAGTGGAAGGTTAAGAGCTGACATACAGTTTGTATGCAAGCGTTGCAAAGGTGAGATTATAGAGAATGAAGTATTTCCAGCTTTAATGATGTACAACAGTGGCTCGTTAGAGATAGTTGAGAACTTCTGTTACTTAGGTGATATGTTGGGCAGTGAAGGGGGTGTTGGAAGAAGTGTTACTTGCAGGATAGGTTCTGCTTGGAAAAAGTTCAGAGAGTTACTTCCTTTGTTGACTAGCAGAGTCTTGTCAATTGAGGTAAAAGGTAGGTTGTATGAGGCCTGTGTAAGAAGTGTTATGTTGTACGGTAGTGAGACATAGGCAGTGAAGCAGGAAGATCTTGACCGTTTAGAAAGGAATGATATGAGAATGGTTAGGTGGATGTGTAACGCCAGTCTGAGATACAGAAAGAGTTCAGATGAGCTAAGAAGCAGGCTAAGTATCCGCAGAATTAAAGATGTTATCCCGATAAGAAGATTGAATTGGCTGGGGCACTTGGAAAGAATGGAGGAGGATAATTGGGTAAGAAAGTGTAGAGACTTGATAGTTCCTGGGGCAAAGCCCAGAGGCAGACCAAGAAAGACTTTGCAGGAGGTTATAAGGACAGACTTGATACAGAGAAAGTTGAGTTTAGATCTAACACAGTCTAGAGCAGATTGGGAGAGGGTCATTATTATACCCCGTCCAATCCATGGTAGCATGGAAAACGGACGTTAAGCCGAGAATGATGATGATGATGATGATGATGATGATGATGATGATGATGATGATGATGATGATGATGATGATGATGATGATGATGATGATGATGATGATGATGATGATGATGATGATGATGATGATGATGATGATGATGATGATGATGATGATGATGATGAATGATGAATGATGAATGATGAATGATGAATGATGAATGATGAATGATGAATGATGAATGATGAATGATGAATGATGAATGATGATGAATGATGATGAATGATGATGAATGATGATGAATGATGATGATGAATGATGGATGATGAATGATGAATGATGAATGATGAATGATGAATGATGATGATGGATGATGATGATGGATGATGATGATGAATGATGATGATGAATGATGATGATGAATGATGATGATGATGAATGATGATGATGATGAATGATGATGATGATGAATGATGATGAATGATGATGATGAATGATGATGATGAATGATGATGATGAATGATGATGATGAATGATGATGATGAATGGATGATGAATGATGATGATGAATGATGATGATGAATGATGATGATGAATGATGATGAATGATGATGAATGATGATGAATGATGATGAATGATGATGATGATGATGATGATGATGATGATGATGATGATGATGATGATGATGATGAATGATGATGATGATGATGATGATGATGAATGATGATGAATGATGATGAATGATGATGAATGATGATGATGATGATGAATGATGATGATGAATGATGATGATGAATGATGATGGATGATGATGATGATGAATGATGATGATGATGGATGATGATGATGATGAATGATGATGATGATGAATGATGATGATGATGATGATGAATGATGATGATGATGATGATGATGATGATGATGATGATGATGATGATGATGATGATGATGATGATGATGATGATGATGATGATGATGATGATGATGATGATGATGATGATGATGATGATGATGATGAATGATGATGATGATGAATGATGATGATGAATGATGATGATGATGATGATGATGAATGATGATGAATGATGATGATGATGATGAATGATGATGATGATGATGAATGATGATGAATGATGATGATGATGATGATGAATGATGAATGATGATGATGAATGATGAATGATGATGATGATGATGATGATGATGATGATGATGATGATGATGATGATGATGATGATGATGATGAATGATGATGATGAATGATGATGATGATGAATGATGATGATGAATGATGATGATGAATGATGATGATGAATGATGATGAATGATGATGATGAATGATGATGATGAATGATGATGATGAATGATGATGATGAATGATGATGATGATGAATGATGATGATGATGATGATGAATGATGATGATGATGAATGATGATGATGATGAATGATGATGATGATGAATGATGATGAATTCAGTCTTAACTTCCTTGTCTCCGATTGCCGAAATAAAAATGAATTATAAATAAAAATTAATTTGACGATGCTGTTTGACAATCTTTTTATTTGTAAACATTAGTTTCAGCTAATAATATCTCTTGCTTCCTGCTATTAAACAAACAAACAAATAAAAAACCATGGTATCAGGTGATAAATCTAAAGTAAAATCTCTGTTTTTTTATGTATATTTAAGTTTTTTTTGGCATAAAAATAAACAACATAATAATTATCATGGATTGTCCTTAACATCGATGTACGGAACGTTCTTTTCTAATGTTCTAATTTATATCTCAGGAATCACAGTGTGCATGGTAAAATGAATGGCCGCAATGAGGAGGAGATAGTTGCGTGTGTCTTATCAATTGTATTTTAAAAGAAAATTTATCTATACTTTAAGCACAAACCACAAAATTTTGTTTCATAAGTTTTCTTTACAGAAAAAAATATTTCATTTACTTTAATAAATGCTGAGAAGAAGAAGTGATATGGTTGGCAAGTGCTGCTTAAAAGATGGTGTAAACTTTGGTGATTAGTATTTAAACAATTTACTCATTTTGGAGGTGTGAAAGATCAACTGAAGCTAAACCCCATACATGGAAAAATGGAAAGGCATTTTATTGGCAGCGTAGAAGCTATCTAATACATTTGTATTTCTAAAATTAACATTCAAGGATCATTAACATATAATATACTTCTTTTCTGGCATTTTTAGTAATAAAACCAAAATGTGTTGTTGGACATCGTGAGATTGGCTTTGTAAAAATGCTTAAAACTGTTTTACCTGTCAGAGCACATTGTGCATTAAAGGAATTATAAGAAAGCCTCTTCTTTGCTCATATGCTTTATGTAAATCATGCCATTACATTATGAAGTTATTATCGTTCCTCTAACCCGTTGTTACCCAAACTTTCCCATGTGAAAAAAACACAATAAACAGAAGCTAAACTATGTAAAATATAACCCTAAGGAGAAATGTTACCAATAGAATAGGGGAACAGTCAAGTTGTGTTTTACTTGTGAAATAATATGACCGAATATTCTGTGTTTACAAGATACAATTTAGAACTATTACAACAACTACTAGGCCATATTGATGTAACTTTAGTTGTATAGGTCTATATGATGTGTGTGGTAATGATGAATTTGTTGTTCTCAAGTTTTAACAGTTCACCAACAACAAACAAGTTTTTTTCACCAAAAAATTAAATATTCTTTTTTTCTGTAGGCTGCAAAATTTCTTTACACACTCTTATTCTGAACCATCACGTTAAAAGAAAAGCACAAACATCTCTCAGTTTGCAATAAATATATTATGCAAAGATATTTTAGCCTCAGTCTTTAACAAATGTTAATATTATTGACATGTTTTTTAAGTAGCTAAAAATGTTGAATTTATTATAATTATTCTTTTTTACTATGGGTAATTTGCATCCTACGGCAATGTGCAAAGAGACTAAGTAAAGACACAGACTGCTACCACAACCCTTAACTGCATCATTTAAAACAGTTTCGCTCCACTTATGGTTCAATTAAATGTTATGGTTGCCAAAATGTATTTAATTATATATGCTATATATATTTATATATTATATATGCTTATATATTTTGCCTGTTTTTTATGTATTAATAATAATAATAATAATAGTAATAATATGTATTAGTAGTAATATGTATGTCTTTTGTAGCCTCTGGTGGATATATCAAGCCATATAACACTACAGTAACTGCTACATTTAATAGAGACTTTGGATTCACCTGGAATGTAGTGAAGGCCAGAGATGAAAAAATATTAGCAGCACGTGTTTTCTTTGATACAAAAATAAATAAGGCGGATGACTTTGCACTTGAAGGGACAAGACCACCATCATTAACTGACTATGGGACAAACCTATTTGGTGACAGGCTGTCGGCAAGTTTTATTAATAATCAATACCGTATATACTTGAGAAGAATTATGTTCAATGAAACGTACACAGTGCGATTGCAAATAGTATTTGATCTGAAAGGTTCCTTTGATAGTCAATACAGCACGGTGGCCATAAAAGTTGCAGGTATGAAAAGTTTTTATAAGGTACTTTTTTATTGTCGAAGATTCGGCATGACTTAAAAATAGTCATCATAAAGCTGCTTAAATAGAGTTATTTGTTGTGTTTGTTACTTTTAACCAATAAATCGAAAAGCACAAGATTTGCATGCTTGAAGGGTAAAATTGGCATAATAACAGCCTCAATTAGGGTGTTCTTGCAGTTTTGAGAGATGGTATACACAATATTTTTGTTCCTGCTTCAATGCCTGTAATTTGGCAGCCTTGGAATTTAAGATGATTTCCAGGGAAGCCTAAATAGAGAAGGACATTGTTTTCAATGTCCATAAACATTCCAAACAGACTGCTATCTTGAGTAAATAGAGATTTTAGGCTTGCAATCATTGGGATCAGCAAATACTTAACTAAAAAGAAGCCTTAAACTCAGGTTGGAGTCTGAGTGACACGGTCAAAGGTGGGGTAAGGGGGTGGAGGATGTCTACACCTTGTAACTTCTGGACTACTGCCTTATTTTAAAGAATATTTGGCAGATATAACACCTATCACAAACTAACAAAGGTGACAGCCTCATTGTCATGTTTGATCGCATGGTTAATTGCTGATGTCAGCAATAACGCAAACGCTTGGCGTTAACAGAGCGTAGATTAAAAGGAAGAATATAAATCGTCATTTAGTGGTAAGATTACCTGAATCATGTCCATTGTAATAAAGACAAGGCTTTTCACTACTTTTACTGCCTTCTAATTAAGGGTGCAATTGGCCACCTGCTGATGGCGCAATTTTATCTGTTTTTATTAGTCAACGTCATATAAAACTCAGCTATAGCAAGTCTAAAGTAAATTCTGCAAGGCAATCATTAGTAACAGACGGAAAACCCCAGGGCATTTTTGCCCCCTCTTCCCAACCTGCACAGGCTAAAAGTTGAAAAACATTTCAAGTAAAGTATTTTTAAAATATATAGTAGATTAATATTTACCAACCTTTTTATATGTAAAATTTTGTTCTAATGCAAAAACTTGGGATTCAGATATAACATTGCAATATTTTACTTTGTTAAAGGTTGTGTTTGTATGTTTTTTTTTCTTTATCATTTTAGTTGGTGGTAGCAGCCGAGATGTGTTGCTCAGTGGGACAGTTTTAGGCGTCGTAATGGCATGGCTGACATATTTTATTGCATTGTGATTACTTTACGATTACTGGTTTACTGTTTGGTGAATCACTCTTTAGAAAAAAAGTCAGTATCCACTTTTGTCCGGAACATTAATTTTGCCAACAAAAAGTTCTTTAATGTCGGGCTTTCAAACTTTGATCTAAAACCATGCTATTTTTTACTTCGACTAATCTGTTGATATTTTCATTGATTTACTGAAGAAGATTTTTATAAAGCGTTGACACATAAAATTGGTCCCAGAAGTTTAAAATCTTTTTCATAAATTCAGAATTAATTGCTTTCTGCACATAGTGCTAATCTGATTAATTTTCTGAGATTGTATATATAGGTATATATATGACTTAACTATACTATAAGGTATAAATTTGTAATAAATTTTTCATTTTCGTACAATGTTTTCTCTTCCGGAAGATTATGCAAGTATTTGTAGTTATTTCATTAGCTATATATAATTTGAGAAGCATTTGCGAAATTTCTTGAATTTATGTTTTATATTTTCTTAATTATAAAGGTCTTTTAAAATCGATTTTTAACTGAAACCTGTTTTTGTGTATAGGTGTGATTATGGAGATATAATATTCTTTTATACCTCCATGGTGTAATTTGCGCCTAAACATTTGTTCAACCAAACTGAAGGTTTGTTCACACTAGATGATTTTTAATTAATCGTGGCACACACATGCAACACATTTATGAATACGTAATCACGTTGTTTTTTAAAATAACCCTTTTATTTGTACATACACCGAAATTTATTTCAGGTTTTAGCGAGAAAGCATAATGTTTACGAAGCTGCTTTATAGTAAAACTATGTGATGTTTTTTTTTATTAATTTATTTTTTTTGAGTGTTTTTGTATTATATTTTGCTTGATTTACAGATAAAAAAGATTAAAACAAAAGTTGTTAACTTTTGAAAGAAACTGTTTGATACCAGTCTGCCGATATATGATTTTTTGAGGTGTTTTTTTGTTTATGTGTGAATCCTGTAGCGATGTTAGGGCTATGTTTACATTAGGGTCGCGTCGCATTAGAAAAGTATATCGGATAGGCGTTTTGTTTTCACTATGAATGTGATATATGTGCATAATTTTGATATCAGATAGCTTTGACCACGCGGCTGTTTCGAAAGTGATGTGACATGTACCGGCACCCTCGTCCCCTGGGTTTTTTGCCTTCTTGATGTTAGAGATGACGTCTGTGATATCAAAAAGACAAAAAAACCTGCGGCGAGAGTACATATAACGATATAAAATTCATACCGAAAATCTTGTGTTTTTTATGTAAAATGTCAAATCGTTTATAATATATCAATTACAGACAAAGATAAACACAATGAGAATAACATAATTTGCCAAAGATATTGTCATTTTATTGTTTCTCAAAAAAGTTTCTTCTCACATTACGCATTTTGCTTTCAGCATTTACAACAGTACCTGTCCTGTTTTCATCATGTCAAATAAAATCACGCTCAGCGGTCTAATAAAAACATTTGAGGTTGAAAGAAAATACGAAATTAACCGCTGTGTTTTTCTCTATTAACCAACACAAATGTCAATTAGAGAACATTTTTAAATGTGACATTATGGACAGTATAAATAAACAAAAACTTACCAGTGAACTCGTGGGATGTATAATGAATGCAGGATACGTTTTTTATAAGAATGCTAAAACTATAACCGTGCTGGCCATTATTATTATTTTTCTATTGTTTTAAACAATACACCTATTGTTTTCAACCTGAACTGCTAGCTTAATATTCTTCAACCTCGATTCCAGGGCCTGTAGCGTTTTTTCGATATGAGGATATCAAAAAACCGCTGCAGGCCCTGGGTTTAAAGTTATGATTTATTGACAAAAATATATAGGATCGGAAAACTAGAGAGCAATTTGATTGTTAGAACAGGATTTTTCGAGTTTAACCCCTATTTCTACGCCTCCGCACAAAGCTCAGTATTGGCCTGCACATTCACCCTCGTCCCCAGGGTTTTTTGCACTTTCTATATAAAAGAGAAAAAACCCTAGGAACGAGGGTGCCTGCACATTTTATTTGCTGTTTCTAACTTCTTTCTTTTGCGCGGTAAAGTGTATTAGTTTCTAACCTTTTGAACTTAAAAATTCAACTCTCATCATTTCGTCATCAATTCGTACGTGACATAAAAAATGAAAATGGTCAATACGGTGTTTTCTTTATGTGTTCATCACACGTACCTATATTAAAGTTGGACACATCAGGTTCCGCCAAATGTATATTAAGCTAACGAGATCTGGAGACGAGATTGTGGAAACATGACATAAAATAAGGCCTATAACAAAATTAATTCGACAACTTTAGTCATTTTAAGTACTTTCGGTTTCTTCTTAACTATGATGTCGCAGCTTTCTCGAAAGTAGGTGCTTATTCCATTCTCGTCCCCAGAGCTCTTCTTTGAGATTAAAACCCTGAAAGTTGCGTTTTAAATCTTAATGAGCACTGGAAACGAGAATGTAATTAACGGTGATGAGAAAAATTAGGGTAGGACTTGTATTTGACAAATGTTTTAAAATTTTAAAATTAAAACTTAATTTATTTGATCAAGAATTCAAACCCCGTGCCGGTCCTATCTGGTAGAAATAGGAAGTTTTTAAAACTTTGACAGCAATGTTTACCAACCTCGATCCCAGGGCTTTTTTTCTCTTTTTGATGTTATAAGTGACTATATCAAGAAGAGAAAAAAAGACCTGGGATCGAGGCTGCAATGTTCAAGTGAAGTGAAACACTAGGGTGGCGAAGTCATATTTTCACAAAACATCAAAAGTTTGACTACTAATAGACACGACACTTACAACCCTGTTTCTAGCTCCTGTTGCCTCTTGTTCGTGACAACAGTCGCTGGGAACGAGGTTGGCCTGTTGAAAATCTTAGTCAGCATAAATAGGAGGAAGCCCTCAAAAAAAATTGTACGAAACGTGACAAGTTATGTCTATAATATAATATGTCTTTGTATCATACTTACGTCACTGCATCGTTAGCAGTTTTAAATCGGTACAATTAAATTAGCTAAGTGCGAGATATGAAAGATCAATGTTGCGATAGTATTTTCAGCTAAGAAAGTTTACGCATCAATTCCCTACCCGCGCAGATATGACATGGCTAACTGTCATCAAAAAATATTTAGTTTATTTACAGAGTTGTCACAAAGGATTACATAAGCGGATATATAACTTATAGGGTGGAAAGTTCGTTTGTGAATCAACCATTTGAATCAATCTAGTTCCCAGAGCTTCCATGTATTTTAAGAGCTAAGAGGCTTCAGGGAAGAGACTGCAAATTGAATAAACAATCATATAAGTTAATTAATAGAGTTATCGAGGTCGTGCATGCATTGTGCAGGAAATTAAAAGATAACTAAGTAATACTTATAAATGGACATTTACTTAGGTAATTTCCGTTTACTACAAATTACGACGTCTATTGTATATAATGACAAAAAAATTTATATTATGCTCCTCCGTGGTGCTATTTGCTGACACGACGTATCGTAAAGAAAAAAAAATAACGTAATCGCCTTTTCGCACATTTTCACGCAATTGATGAACTTCGACCCCAGAGCTTTTTTTCTAGTATCTTTCCTCGTAAAAATTAATGAGCAAAAAACGCCTGGAAGATGAGGTTAGTGAAAGTTTTTTATAAGTAAGGTCCATCCACATGCAAAAAACGTGAAGGAATTTAGGATGCTGTTATTCAACAAGTAACCTCATACCTTCCAACTGTAGCACAGTTTTATTAAAAGTGCTTGTCAAATTTCGTCAATAATGACTAAAAATTACTTGATATACTTTTTTTTTTTTTTTTTTTTTGTAGTAGTAGTAGTAGTAGTAGTAGTAGTAGTGTGTATTTTTTTCGTCAAAAAGAGTTACAAGTTCGTTTATATATACAAGTTCGTATCGTTTAAAAGTAAATAGAAAATATATACATACATCAGCTAGTAAAATAAAGATCTCAAACCATACGATGAAGTTTAAAAGACTGACTGGAGCTTGCAGAAAGCAATTTTGCCTTATCACCAAGCCCCCCCCTTAAGTTTCGTTAGAGTAGAGAGTTATTATTCCTTGTTGTTGTTTAAAAGAAAGTAACTTCGTTTTCAAATTTCGCAATAAAATTTTTCACACAATGCTTAAAAACACATAATGATGTTAACTTTTTTAAATCTCTGTCTAAAAAGTTATTCCATAGACGTGGTCCTCTTTTAGATATAGCAAAACTAGTTCGCTGCGTAACAATTTTTGGCTGCCTTAGATTATTTTCACGAAATCTAGTCGGAAAATTGTGATTTATTAGCTCAAAACTATTGTGGAATGTTTGTGGTGCTAACTTATTTTTAACTATAAACATGAAGATTAAGTGTTGATAGATATTTATTTGATAAACGTTAAGCGCCTTTAAATCTTTCATTAAATGCCTTGAGTGAGTGCCATGATCCTGGTGGTAAATTATCCTAGTTGCTTGTTTTTGTTTGCTCAGAATTGGTTTTAATTTGGTCCTGTGTGTACTTGCCCATGCAATGTTTGCATAGTTTATGTACGAGTGAATTAGTGAGAAGTATATTTTTCTTAAACACATCTGGTTCAAAATAGATTTAGCTCTACAAAGAATATTTTTCGAGATTTTGTTTTCTACCAATTCAATATGTTTATTCCAAGTAATATTTTGATCTAGGATTACTCCAAGGAACTTACTTTCTGTTTCCCTTTCAATTTCTATATTGTTTATTGCTAATTTTGGTAGTTTTAAAGGAATGTGATCTCTTCTACTAAATTTGTGAAAAAAAGTATATTTCGTTTTTTTTATATTTAAAGACAATTTGTTTGCACGGAACCACTCATTTATATCGATAAGTTCCGTATTTACAGAATCGAACAAATCCTTTATGTTGCTTTATGAGTATTATCCTTTATGAGTAAAATAAATTCGTGTCATCTGCAAACATTATTGGATCGAGCAATTTTGTAGCTCGTTTAAAATCGTTTACGTATATCAAAAATAAAAGTGGGCCTAATATCGAGCCTTGAGGTACTCCACAAAGTATGTGTTCATAGTCAGTTTTACCTTTTTCATAGCTTATAAACTGTTTTCTTTGAGAGAGATAACTACGAAACCAATTGAGTGATCATTCAAACATGTCAGTTTTCCCCATTCACGAGTAAAGGCCCGTTTCCACTCCGGGAAATTTTCTGTGGACAGGGAAAATTTCCACGGAATTTGTTCTACCGGCATTTCCACAACGCGGGAAAATCAGAAAACGAAATCGAAAATAAAAATGGCTGAAATAAATAGACGCTTGCTTTTACTAATTTTGCTGCGAAGAAGATTATCTAGAGCAAGGCAAAGCAAGCGATGTTGGGTTCGTAAAATATTTTCCGAATGTACTTTCAAAGGTGAATTCAAGAAATGAAATTGTTTGACCATGAGTACTTTTTTAAACAATTTCGCATATCACCATTCCGGTTTGAGCATTTGTTGTCACTGATTGCTCCAATTATTACGAAATGTTCATTGCGCAGGGAGGCAATTAGTCCGTCAGAAAGACTTTGTTTAACATTACGCTATCTAGTGACTGGTGATTCTCAAGTATCCATTGCATGTAGTTATCGCGTAAGTCCGACATCAATTACTCGCATAGTTGCAGAAACGTGCGAAGCTCTTTGGACGATGTTATTGAGAGAAGGCTACTTGAGATGTCCTATTACGAGTGAAGAGTGGAAAAAAATATCCCAAAAGTTTGAAGAATTATGGAACTTTCCAAACTGTGTAGGTGCAATTGATGGTAAACACGTTATGATGCAAGCACCTGCATCATCTGGCTCTTTTTTACTTTTTTTAATTATAAAAAGCATCACAGCATAGTTCTGTTAGCTGTATGTAATGCCACTTACGAATTTACGCTAGTGGTGCTGAAGGGATCATCACAGCAGAACGAACAGGATATCGCACACGTATCTGCGATGTTCTTGGTTGTCCAATGCTACAAATTCTCTGTTGTCGCTTCACATGCTCCACAAATAACTTGTTTCTTATAATCATTTCATCTTCCTTCTTATAATCACTTCGTCTTTCTTTCCCGGGTTATCCCAAGCCATGCGAGGGGAATTGGGGAGATGGCACACTACAACTTTTATTTTTGTTCCATCTTTTCCGCAGCGGCAAAAAAGAACCACATCTGTTTTGATATAATGCGCATGTGCAATTCGGAAACTTTTTCTTTTCCGAGGAAAATTTTCCTGAGTTGGAAACGGGCCTTAAAGAGTTGTAAGAACCTGGAGACGAGGATGTGACCTTGTCTCTTTGTTTTTGTTACCGTTGTTCAATAAATTTACTAGTGTTATGAACTGGATATTGGTACCAGTCCTTTTGCGAGCTTGCCCGCGTATCTTTAAAAAAAGAGTTGACATAACATCCTCTCGAGCTGAGGTTGCACTGTTTCAAGTCACTTTTTTTCTATTCTTAGACATAGCTAGCTACATGTTTTATTCTGATATTTGTAATCACTATTTTATTCATAGCTATAGCAACAGTACACTTTAGCAATTAAATAATTTTGAACCATGCAGCAGCATCGAAGATGCATGGTAATGCATATCCTGAGTGTAAGGTTATGCATTACAGGTGTGTTTATGCCTTGAGCGTCAGGCATATGAGAAGTGGCGCTGTAGTTTAGTGATTAGAACTTTTATTCCGGACACTAAGGTTCGATTTCCCTGGCCGAATTTCAATAGGGCAATTGAATATTACCATAGCCCGGGTTGGGGAGTAGCGCACTGTGTGGGCCATTAGACGTTGCCGGGAGTTGTCTAGTAGAGCACGGGTCCTAATTGGGTCTGCGTAGCTCAAAATGAGCATTAAATACTCTAGGACTCTCCATCTAAGCCATGGCCCCTCCTTAAAATAATAGACATGGTAGCCATGTAAAATATGTACATCTATCTAGGCACCTCCTGGAAATAATAGACAGGGTATCCCTTGATATTTGTCAGACTATCCATGTAAAATATGCACATCTATCTCAAGACACATCAACATGACCAGAGCATAAGGCACATGCTAATTCCTGGTGTTCTCATTTTTACACTGAGCATCAGGTGTTTGAGGGAATTAAGATGCCCTGAGAAGCATCAGGCAAATTGGCATACCCTGAGCTGTCGAGCTAGTGCAATGTGAGGCGCTGGTTTTTTTTATACAGCCATTATTAATCAAAACCTAAGTGGACTCCAGTTCGTTTGAAGGCAAGTGAGACAAATCTCTTTTGCAACTTATAAGACCAGGTCTATAGCTGGAAACCACCCCTACTGTGCAAGGCCCAACTAGACAAAACTATACTTCTGTCACCACAATTACGATAAGCAAAACTTGCAGTTTTTCACAATTAATATAAGGGCACAAAGCGTAAGAGTTATAACCTCAAGCTACAGCACCATGAGAAGAGTAGCTAAACTGCCTGCATCAAAATGTTTTAAAATTTTTTTGTAAGGGACTTATAGCTTGGTATAACTTGATCACTTTGGTATATACTAAATTTATTCAGTTTTTTTCAGGAGAGGCGTGCAATCGCACGCGCACGCTTTTGCACACGCCTAAATTGTTTCAGGCTTGTGATTAATCGCACACCTGAAAAATGAATATTGAGTTTTCAAAATCAACCTATAAAATCCATTTTGAAGCTTGTGACGGCAGCCCTCTAAATAATTTTTGGAGACTCGTCAGACAAAATCTCCAATAGCTTTCCGTCTTAGTCGAACACTTTTAGATCTCAGAAATTATTAAAAATAGTCCTGCTCCTTTTAATCCACGAGGAAGCCTATTCATAGCTAACCTGACCATCCTAGCTAATTCACCGACTCCTGACTTAGTTAAAAGAACTTTACAGACATAAATCTCTTTTGTCTGGCCCCTTCGTCGTTGGTAAGCAGGTCTTACCAAGAAATTCAGCCATGCGGTTCTTAACTAGTGCGGAGGTGAACGCCGACGGAGCACGGATGAAGTAAGATTGAAAATATGCACTTACAGGCGGAAATAGACATTTTATCATAGATTTGATTGTAGTTAATTTCTTTATTTGACAAAAGCAGGTCCGAATTCAACGGATTTTTTTCTTTATAACCGTGAAAACAAGTTTCATTTAAGCCACATGGATAAAGATTTTTTTAATTCGAAAACAAAGCATATTTTTGCCTATTTTCTTGTGATGACCTGAAAAATATAAAAATCATAGTGTTTGGGGTTCACGATTTAAAACGTCCCCCACTTTTCTACCCCAAAATAAATGCACAAAAAAACAACCTTGGAGCCCCTATCGCATGCGTAACATTCTTTGCATGTACGTTTTATATCGCATGCATTACTTGATTTACACTTGCGAATCATCGCACACCTACTCAAATATTTCTGAAAAAGACTGTTTATTGTTAAAATTTAAAAAAAAAATCATACCTTATTTATTTAAGTAATATAAAATTAAAAAGATAAATAATAATATAATAAATAAGACTGGAAAATTAAATTACCTGCATCACTAACGTAATGGAGCAGACAGCATGCAAGTTTCAAGTGCATAAGAAAAAGTAAGTGTTGTCTGTTTTATACAATTGATAATTGAAATAATCTCTCCATTATAAATAAATCACTGTCTAACTTTTCATATTTATATATATATCTAACTTTTATTGTTATAAAAAAAGTTCACTTAAGAATGATTTTTTAAATTTTGACATTTCTTAACTTTTTGTGATTTTTTTTTAATTTTAATGTATTGAGTTGTTTTTTAGAGGTTTTACATTTCGACGAAAAAGTGAAGAGGTAAGTTGCAACAGCGGTAAGCTTTATTTACATAAAGCTTCATATTCAACAGTTACGGATTTTAGAGATTATGCTGTAAACCAGATATGTTTTTAATGCCAAAAAACAATAACTTACTTTTTAAACTTCTACATTTTCCTAAAGAAATGTGATGACCAAATAAACCTTTTCAAAATTGTTTCTGTTTTTTAGAGTGTTGGTGCAAGTGGTGATGGAAAACTTAGCACTTTGTATGAATTTGCTTATTAGTTTATGAGTTCACAAACCTGTCTGATTTTAATGACCAGTTGTTCCAGTTTCCCTGCCCAATTATTGCCCTTGAGACAATTGCCTTTGTATTGTATGACCACATTTTTCATCAAGCTCAATTTTTATCAGCTCCTAAGTGACAATATTTTGATTGGTTGACGAGAATTGCCACTGGTAAATAGTTAAAGCTGCCAGTTAACAACAAATCAATAAATAAAATTAAAAAATTCCGAATTTTTGGAAATGGAAAAAATAAAATTCCCTTTTGTTTGATGTTACTTTATATTTAAAAAAATTTGGAAACTGTGATAATAGCATCAATTTAGCACCCGTCAGCAACAAAGAAACCTTTTCCAAAATAATTTAGGGTATAACGAACAAGTACTTCTTGAGTTCTGCAGTTATTTAAAACTTATTGCATGCACACAAAATTATATTTTGGATATGTTGCACAAGAATGAGTATGAAGAGTGAAAAAAGGAATTCTCTATTAAAGATACAGTAAAAATGTGTTTTTTTTATGTAGGAAGTTGACATCAACACCTGCAACCATACCAACACAAAAGAAAAGTCTTCAGCAATGCACACCTTTTCAGATAGACACAACATGGAAAAAAACAGAAATAAAGACTAAACAAGTTGCAAAAGTAACTCCTCTTGCTAATGTGGTAGCTAGAAATTTCTTCAAACGGCCAGATAATCAATCTATAACAAAAGGTGATAATGTTTTATTAGTTACAGTTGGTTAAAATAACTGCTGGTCAACTGATCATTGACCACTGAAATTAAACTACAAAAGAAGACAAGAAATGATCCTTTAGATAGATGCCAATAAAAGTTATAGTAAAATTATATAGTAAATTATAGTAAAATATTTATTTTTATAGATACACCAGTTAGCATAAAGAAGGGAATTGTTGATTTGACAGATGACGATGACACAGATCAGAATTTTTATGATTTTGTAAGTAATTATAGTACTATATATACAGTTTTGTTCAAAATAACTCAAGCGCAACAAGTTACATGGGTGAAAAAACAAGAATTGTAGCCTCTCATCCAGTCTTATTGAATGTAGTTGTTTATTTGAAATTAGTCTTAGTATCTTATATTTTTCTTAAAGGAGAACTCAACCTAAAATACATATCTTTATAATAATAGCGAATAGCAATTTGTTAGATAATTATTTATTTGTTATTTTTTATGTCTTAATAAGTTTGTATTCACAAGAAATGTTTGACTTGAGTTCCCCTTCAACATTCAATCACTTGCAGAAACGATATAGTGTTAGTGCATTTGACTGACGGAACAGTAAAGTGATAAAACCTTTAGCGCAGGTTAGCAATGCCATTTATGTCTGGGTGGTAATGCAACATAATACAGTTTAAAAGAAGGAAGATCTAGTGTTTAGGATGGAATTCTCTATACTTTTTGTTACTTACTTACTTTATTAACCACAAAATGGTCAATTTCTTTTTTTTTTAATAAATTTATATAAACTACAGCACGTATATGTCAGAAGTGTTAAAAATGTTAAATAATTTTTTTAAATTTCTCTTGCTTTGTTTTTAGATTCACCCATTTGTTTGATTGCTACTAAGTCAGAATTAGTCTATGTTTTTTTTTACTTTATTTTTTAGTCCACTGATTTTGATGAAGAAGAAGCACTGTTTGGGAGTACACCCTTATCCACAAAGCAAAACTTTTCACATTCATTTCAAAGCAGAGCAAAACCATCACCAAAGTCTTTAAAGAAATCACCATTAGCATTCCACAATGCTGACCTGTTTGAGAAATCTTTGGATGATAAATTGTCTATCTACAACTCTGCTAGGTTTGTGTGTTCTTTGCACAATTGTAATTCAGAGCAGAAATAATAGATTCAGAAATTCTGCAACATAACCTAGATTGTGTGTATATTAAGTTTAAATAAACCAATTTCATATTTTTAGTTTTCAGTCTATGTCAAAAGAAAATGTACAGCCTACAACACATTGTGTTTCTTCTCCCGCAACATTATCTCCTTCTCCTGCAATAATATCTCCTTCTACTGCAACACCATCTCCTTCAATAACAACTTCAAAGGTATGACCTTATCACCATTTCTGTCATTTCTTTTGTAAATAAAAAAGTTGGCATTTGTTTTAAGAAAGATGCTTCATGCATCTCAAGTCAGCGAAAATATTTTTGTACAGTAATTAATCGATTGAGTTTTTTATGCAAGAAAAGCCTATTAGAGGGGTTAAAAGGGTGCTTTAAAATTTATACCTGTTATCAACTGGTGTGCCTTACTGTTATTACGTGTATCAATGATATATGTAAAGAAAGATATAACTTTTCAAATTGCTTGAACTGATTTATTTTGATTTTTCTTACCTCTAAATGAGCACCTTATTTAAGACCACCTAGAACCACTTATGAAGGGAGGTGCATAAGAAACAATTTCCGTAACCTTTAAACATTTTTTAAAGAGGTATTGGGGTTGAAACTGACTTTTTCGAATTTTGTTATAATTTGAATAATGTAATAGTATAATAATTTGTGGTAATTACACAATTTTATCGATTATTGAGCAAGTTATGATTATTGCAAAGTTCTAAGATGATGAACCACAGGTGTGAGAACATGTGCTCTGTTCCAGAAAGTTTAAAATTTATATTAAAATGGTACAGCACAAGCAGTAGATGTTTTTAATGGAGAGATATTGTGACTAGTAACAAGTTTACCTGACAAAAATGTTTAAATCTGGCGCAATGTCAGCTAATTTCACATACAAGATACGCATTACTTTTGCAGTCTTCGAATTTCAGATATATTTGCTTCGGCAAATAATTGACGAAGTAACTTCGCAATTTTTCAAAATCACTTCGGCAGTCCTTCGGCAGAAAAAATGCCGAAAACAATGGTCAAAAACACTAAAAACCTTCGGCAATTGCCTTGACAGACTTCAGCACTTTCTTTGACATTTTTTAAAATGAAAAAAATATAAATATGATGCCAAGCCTTGACGAGTATCAAACATCAACAAATTCAACTGAGTTAATCCTGACGTTTTTGTTTTTCTTGGGAACGATAATACAACCTTACTTGGTCACTCCACCATTTTGAACCGCAGGCCAAACTGAATAAAACTATGGGGCCGGCATTAAGTTTGTCAACACAGTGCAGTGAATTGGTTGAAGGGATCGTGTCGTCTACCTTCACGTCGTTTAAGGGTTTTACAACATTCTCCCTTAAAAGAGAATTCGATAGCTGGGGGCATCGAGACTAAATGTTTTTTATTTAGTGGGCAGTAGAAAGTTCTTTGTGTCATTGTGGCGATATCTGTTTGATGAAACCAAGGAGTATGGATAATATGAATATTCATAAAAAAGGGAAACTACAACATTCGACGATTAAGTTTTTCTTCGGCAATATTATTGCCGAAGCGAAAGCCTTATAACTGCTAATACTTCAGCAATTACTTCAGCAATTGCCGAGTGCCGAAGCGAAATTCGAAGGCTGCTTTTGCACTGTTGCACAACTTGTTTTCTTTTTAATTCAATGCTGTACATACTCTACAGGTAATTTAATCAAATATTTGTTGCCAAGATTCACAAAAAGGTTTATTTAGGCTGATTTTTTGTTTTTGGTAAAAGTTATGCAAGCTATTTTAAAAGAACTATTTCATTGTGTAGACTGGCCTTCTTTGTGTTGAAAAACAATGGTTTTTTCATCTCTGTTGACATGGTGTCGATTTGGCCTTGTGAAACCTTGCGTTATAATTTCTCATTATTTTTAATACTTGTATATTAATATTTATGTTGTCAAAACCTGTGAATAGTCCTTAGTTAGATTCTTTGGTAATATCATTTTGTTTCTATCTGAGGACATCTCCACCAATAGTGAAGAAATGAATTTCTACTGTTGCTTAACGTTGTCTTGCACTAGTGACATTACACTTTTAGTCATACAATTCCCAAATTACTAGTTAGTGGCCTATAGAATAATTCACAGGTTTGTCTGTCTTTTATATAATGCATTTCATGTGTCTTGCTACTGCAGTACCATTTTGCACAGGGACAGACAGACAACTGCTATTAGATTTTTATATGCACCAAGTCATTTAAGAAGGTAAAACCCTTATTTTATGCTAAGGTTGTCTCCATTCTCATTTAAGTCAGGTTCTAAAAAAGACAAAGGTACTTGACTTAAGGCCTGTTTAATTAAGAGAGGCACTTAAAAGAGGAAACAAGGTTGTTAGATGATTCACTGAATTTTTGTGAAGCCACATTATTCTGCCGTAATTTCTAAAATGCTCTACTTCTTAACATTTTTTTTATCGAAAACCAGAGATGTCAGTTTAAGTGAACTGCCAATTTCAGGAGACTCATGACTTGTGTAAAAAATCTAATATCCATCAAGCTAATGCACATGTACTCAATTATAATATACTATATATATATATATGTCTAGCTAATCACACTGAAGCAGTCTTTGGCACAAGTGAAAAGAGAAAAATCAGAATGCATGAAAAAATGGTGGGTTTATTTGTTTTATTTTAAAGTGTAGAGATCTTTTCACTTTTCTTCTTCTTCTTCTTCTTACTATTATTATTTGTATTTGATAGGAAGAATTTAGTTGCAGAAGAAGAAAAACTAAAAACACAAATAGGTATGTATTCAGACCAGTTTTGTCTGTCCCAAGATTCACAATAAAAAAAGCACAATAAAAAGCTTTTTTAAAAGGCTTACACTGTCACCACTGGTAAAATGTGATATTACTTAGTGACAATGTAAAACCTTTGTGAATGTTACTGATTTCTATTTATACAGAAATAAAGCCACCCATTAGACATGACCACAGACAGGAAACAAAACATTAATGAAGGCCATACTGCAAAAAAAATTTCAATGTATTTTATATTCAAGTAACTGTAACACAGTAATTAAGTAGTAGCGGCCTTTTAAATTTTTAAATTAAATGTGATCTTTGCTAATTAATTTATAACTACAAATGGCAAATTTCCATCAATTGCTTTCTCTCCTATCTTTACTAGAGATGGTGAAGCTTTCAGTTCTTTATGAATTTTTATTTTTTGTGTACAAACCACTATAGATAATTGGTTGTTAAGTAAATATAAGACCCAAAGTTGACTAAGGTTGACCAAGATAATAATGTGACAAAAGGCTTTTTACTCGGAAACGTTTTGAATCATTATCAGAAAATATTTCAGTTGTTATATTCACTTGTTGTTTCATATAAGCATAATGTGAAAAGAACATTTAGGTTTTTGTGAAAGTATTTGTTAAAATGCGTTCTGTATGAATGAAGAAAATGAACCATTGTAATCCTTCAAAATACGATCTGTTAAAACATTACTATAATATTTTTTGTTTTTTCAAATAGTTAGACACAATCTTGTTGAGCTTTACTATTTTGGTTTATTTTTGTTGTTTCCTTTGTTTTGTTTTTTGGCATCTTTATTTTTACATTTATGTGTATGAACCATCTCATCAAGTTTGATTTACTGTTTCCAGTAAAGATAGGTGTTTTATTTACAGCCACAAAATAGGTGAAGTGTGAACCGAATAACCTAAACATATATATGCTCACGTTAACATTCACTTAAATAGAATTACCTGAAAGAATAATCTTTATGATATGAATAGGCGTTCCACAAAGGCAGTTTGGTGCTGCTTATTTAGCTTTTATTGAACCTGCTTATGTGATATAAGGCTGGCCATTATTTTTATCAAGTACCAAAAAAAAATTTGCTGAGAAAAAGTAGAAATGAAAAAGTTTTGTAAAGTTGATTATAGCACATAAGTCATTTCTTGTAGTTTCATCAAGATTTATTTAGACTTTTTGCTCAGACAATTTTTTTTTTAATATGGATAAAATTCGTGAAAATTAATCGTCACAATATTTGATTACATTCAGATATTGATTAAGCGTTATTAAAGTTTCTATTAATTTTTTTAGATGAATTTACAAAATGCAAATCATCCAACATTATGTACGAAACAAGCAGTGTATCCCTTAGTAAGATACTATAGCTATTAAAATTGTTTTTAGTTCAATTTTTAAATTTTGTTTAATCAATTAAGTTCACAAATAAAGTATTACGGGTAACATCTTATTTGGTGTTGAATAGGAATTTAATAAGCGGATTGGAGGCGAAAAAGCCAAACTAAGCTATTGTTTGTCTAACATGTGTTTTAACATAATATCAGAATTGAGACATTCAATTAAAAAGCGAAAACTGGTATTTTTCATAAGTAGTTTAAATATCTGTTTTATCACTTAATGCATCTCCTCACATTCTCATGCTGAACAAGCTTTAAGCTTTTGTTGCGACAGTATAAAGTTTATGAAAATTAAACAAGCTTAATACATTTGGAAATTCCATGTAAAACTAACTGAGGAAGCTTTTAAGGTGAAGTAACAGATAATATAGTTAATTCTATATTTAGAATCGTCTCGTTATGTCTCCTTTGTTTAAAATTTTTAAACTGAGGAGTAATAGAATTGCCAAAGAATAATTTTGCAATAAATGACAATTGTCAATGACAATAGTCTTGTTCATACCAACTTTTGAAAATAGAAAATATTTTTCTTAATTCTCTTTATTGGGGTCACCCTGTTAAACTCGCTATAATAATGATTTTGGTTCAAATAACGAGGATGTTAATCACAGATTATTTTGTTGTAATGAGGATTGTATTAGCAAAACATGGTTGAATTTTTACCCCAAAAATTTCAAAAAACTACATTGAATTAAATTCCCACACCAAATAATTAGGCAACATAAAAGTTCATGTTTAATTTCTGCACAGACAACTGCAGTAAGAGCACTTCTTCCTAACATGAGTTTATGTCACCTATATTTAAGCATGCTCTCAATCTCTGCTTTTTTACAGTTGAACCTAGCAACGTGTGGGAAAAAACAAATGATGTTACTGATTTAACAGCAGGTGATTATAGGTCTCCTTATCAAAAAAGAACTGAAATATATAAATCGACTTTGCTTCATAATTCAGGTAAGTTTACGAGTGTTTCACTTTATTTATATTTCTTAGCAAGTGAAACTAATTTTTTGTTTAGAAATGAAAATAGAGAATGTTAATTTGTAATACTGTAGCAAGCAAACTTCTTATAATAATGATTTTAATGTTAATTACAGGTTTTTTTCTTGTAATAAGGATTGTATTAGCAAAACATGGTTAAATTTTTACTAACTTGTATGGTTTCAAAAGTTTGATTACTTGCTTGACTCAAAAATTAAAAAAAAAAAAATGAGAAAATTCAGGAATAACTGTCAAACGTGTATAGTAAATAACCCGTTTGAAAAGAAATGTTTGAATTGACAAACATGCAGTGTTAATTTTTTTTTGATTATATTGGTAGTATAATACTATTAGTTATATGCTACATTGAATTAAACTTCCACAAAATAATAGGCACCATAAAAGTTCATGTTTAATTTCTGAGCAAACAACTGCAGTGAGAGCACTTCTTCCTAACATGAGTTTATGTCACCTATTTTTAACCATGCTCTTAATCTTTGGTTTTGTACAGTTGAACCTAGCAATGTGTGGGAAAGAACAAATGATGGTACTGATTCAACAGCAGGCGATTATGGGTCTCCTTATCAAAAAACAACTGAAATACATAAACCAACTTTGCTTCATAACCCAGGTAAGTTTACGAGTCTTTCACTTTATTTATATTTCTTAGCCAGTGTAGCTAAATTTTTTTTCAGAAATGAACAGACAGAATGTGTTTTCTTACATAAATTCTTTTTAGGTGGACTCAAAATAAATTTTGCAGTTTTTATTAGCTGACTTGATTGCTGATGCTGATTTGATTGGTTTAAAGCTTATTTTAACACACCTTTGTATGGAGTCATACCAATTGGTTTGGGAAGCCATTATTAAAATGGTTCTTTAACAACATAAACAAATAAAAACATATAGCACACAAGAAAATAAAAATATAAGTCACTTTTCAAAAACCAACTTTTCATTTCAATTTAAATAAATATAGATTTGGATTTGTTTTGCAGACTTCTGAAAGTTTATTTGAGTTCCAAATTCCATCTTAAAGTTTTTTTGTGATAATGTAACAAAAAAGCCCTCCGTGAAAAGAGTAAATCTTGCAAGTTCTGCAAGGTTAACCTTTAATTTCACGGTACAACATCAAAACTGCTTAGTACCAATTTTGTGAAAAAAGGTGTTATTTTTTTATATTTATTAGTAAAATTAGTTTAAATTTGTAAAAAAAAGCAAGAACTTCTGGACCTGGTAAAAATTCGGTCTTGCTCTGATTTTATTGTATTTCATGTTTTGTTATCTTTCTATTCATAGCTCACAGGAACCATTCTCGGTATCCCCGTGTAATGGACACGCTCAGATCATCATTTGGTTTACGTGCATTTCGAGCAAATCAATTGGACGCAATTCTGTCTGCACTGAATAAAGAAGACTGTTTTATTTTAATGCCAACAGGGGGAGGGAAAAGTCTTTGCTATCAATTAACTGCATTAGTTAACGAAGGAGTGTCAATTGTTGTTTCACCTTTAAGATCCTTGATCAGTGATCAAACACAGAAGTTAAAATCGCTAAAAGTAAGTTATGTAATTTGTATTAACATCATAATAATAAGGGGATTACATGCTTAATTTTGCCTCTATTATAATACCTTTTTTTGATAAAAAAACAAGATTTTGTATTTTTTGTTTTTACTGTTTTTATTTTTTTGATTAAATTGATATGGCCAAGTCAAAAGTCATTTATTAATATGATACCTGTTGTATGAGTGAGTCAAAGATGGTATAGGAAATTCCTATAAACTAGTATGATCAAATATGCAGAATTTGTATTCACATGGTAATTGTAGCCTTACGTGTTCACTTTCATATGATCGAACTTATTAAATATAATTTAGTAGTTTACCCAAAATTTTAGTTGGAGAAATAACACGATAACACATTGTATATCCTTCATAATCAAAAGCAAATGACCAGGAATTAACAGAGGAGAATTATTATTATCGAAAAAGGTCTCAGAATTGATAGATAGCACAATAAAAAATGCAAAACTGCTTTATTTCTGACTCTGTCATTGTGATTTCTATAATAACAGTATTCTTTAAATTAAAAGAAAAGCATTCACAGTTCTAAAGGAAAGCTCATAGTCTGACATAGTCAAATCACATTGCATAGTGATGATGTTTTGTGTTTCAATACCATATCATATTTTAATTTTTTGCTTGTCTAGATACCTGCTGCACATTTATCATCAGATCTTACTCCATCTGCTGAACAGTTAGTTTATTTGGATTTAAACAAAGCAAAGCCATCCATTAAGCTGTTGTATGTTACACCAGAAAAACTAAGCATAAGTTCCAGACTTTCTGGGATACTCCAGCAGTTATATTCTAGAAATCTATTAGAACGCTTTGTTATTGATGAAGCACATTGTATCAGTCAATGGGGTCATGATTTTCGTCCTGTAAGTATATATCACAACTTTGCTGTCATGTTACATCTTTTCGCTGTACTCTCTAAGTTTTGTTTAGGAAATCTTTCTTATACACATCGTCAAATAAACTCATCAACATCTATACATGTGTTTATTTTTACTACAGTTGCGTTTTTGTTACAAGTGTTGTATATATTGTTACAAGTGTGTGTATATATTAGTAGTAGTAATTTAAAATTCATTGTAGTAGTCAAAAACTTTGGTACAGAAAATGAAATAGTCAAAAGGTGATAATCAATGAAACCTCAAAATTTCATCCCATAAAGGCTTAAATGTCACCAATACTTTTGTAATTTTTTCCATAATCAACATCAGAACTGTTTTTAGATATAAAAGTAAGGAAATCATGCATCCTATATGTGTATTCTCGTCTGGAATTCTTTCTTTATACTATTTATTACAGGACTACAAAAAACTTAATCTATTGAGAAATAAATTTCCATCTGTTCCAGTAATGGCACTTACTGCTACTGCAACACCAAGAGTTCAAACTGACATTCTGAACCAATTGAAGATGAGGACTCCAAAAATGTAAGTCATGGTTCTGAAGATATCATTTAAAAATGTCATATTTTCAATGCATTCATTGTTAGATCAGTGCTAAATGTTTTTAAAAGTATTTAGTTATAGCATGTGAAAATCTGTTAAACATAAAAACAAAGTAGTCATATCTGAAATGCATTTTTTGTTTGTTTATTTAGTTGAAAGCTGTGGTGCTTTTTAGGATGTTCAATGATTCTTTCAACCCTCCCCAAACTTTTACATTTTTATTGCACTGTGAATTTGCGTAATAAAATCCAACTGAAAATATTATTTCAGCATAAGTTGTTAGTTTTTTACTTGTATTCGGAGCTACTCTTAAAATAATACCCCTTGTAAAGTGTTTTATTATTCTAATACCACTTGATATATTCTCCAAAGTAGACTTGCGATTTAATTTGCTACTGTCTTTACTATCAGATTTAAGCAAAGTTTCAATCGTGGAAACCTAAAATATTCCGTTCTACCGAAATCCAAAAAGACACTGTCAGACATGGTATCCCTGATAAAAACAGAGTTTAGTAATAGATCTGGTATTATATACTGTTTTTCAAGGTTCGTTTGTTTGCTTTTGTTTTGTAATTGTTGTTATCGTTGTTTTGTTTTTAACATTTAAAATGATATAGTCCTACACCTTCCTCTTCCCATCAAGATTTACTACATTAATTCATTGACAGTACTGAAGTATAAAAATCAAGAAAGAGTAATGTAAGTTAGAAAACTAATAGGGACACCTCCCGACTGGTTTCTGGATGTTGGTTAGTTTTTGCAGGCAATATTTTTTATCTGCTGCCAGTATGGTTATCAAATTATCAAATATTATTTGAAAGAAGGGATGGATGGAAGTATCTGAGAATTTAAAATGCAAAAGTGGGTGATAACCCATGTCATGTATTGAACTCATAACTGTATCCATGATATACTGTCATAGTTTTTTCTTTTTGTGATGACTGTTATAGGAAAGACTGTGACAGCACGTCACAATATTTACAATGCTGTGGCGTAAGTGCTTCTTCGTATCATGCTGGACTCACTGATAATCAACGAAGTAATGTGCATGAATCATGGCTGAAGAATAATATCAAAGTATGTTGTACCGTGGATATCTGTAAAACTTTACCGGTATATATTCCCTGGAACTAACTATAAGCACATAAAAGGTTATAAAAACCATAACTTTTACAAATTTACGAAATTAGCAAATGTTTATACTTGCAGAAGCTTGCTCAAAAGCTTTTAAGTCTCACAAATGAAAAACTTTAACTTTCGCTGTTACGTTATTTTGGAAGATTACTGGTATATTTTAACCCTTAAAAATTAAAATTAACAGTTGACATATTTCGTGACCTTAGGTAGTCATACTTCACTGATAAAAATTTCAAAAATTAATCAGAAAAATTGAAATTTTACACCTTACAATTCTGGTTAGATTCCATTTCAGGAATCATCTTAGCTGTGATTTCAAGACTGGATGGTCACGTTTTTTCATATAGACAGAACACTGGAGGTTATTGGAACACTAGAAAAGGTTTTCTTTTAATTTTATAGATAGTTTGTGCTACTATCGCCTTCGGTATGGGTATAGACAAACCAGATGTACGTTTCGTTTTTCATTTCACCATTCCGAAATCAGTCGAAGGTTACTTTCAAGAATCCGGCAGAGCAGGAAGAGATGGTCGAAAGTCTGTGTGTATATTATATTATCAATATGCTGATATGTACAAAATTCGAAGGTGGGTCAACGTTTTGCATTACATCGTGTTTTGGCTGTTGTTTAATAAGTTTTTCATGCAGAATACAAGGGAATCGGTAGTTCAGTTAGTAGAGCGTATGTTAAACACCTCAATTAGACGCTGATCTAAAAAATACTTACTAACGTTCACACTAGAAACATTTTTTTTTTCAAAACTTTTTGTCACTACATTGTGCGGAATATAATGCATACGTATGAAGAAAACACGCAGAATTGTGACGACTTGCCTTAATATCAGCAGAAACGCCCAGTTACTTGTGCTACATGTACTTTTTACTTTCGCAGTAGCACTAAGGCTCTTATAAATCAGAAAGATTTACGCCAGTTGGATGTCTAGTGAGAACGGAGCTTTAGTATTTCAGTTCTGTTTTGCTGCTGTTAACATTATTTCAACTATTCCTAATGTTTAGAATGATAGACAGTGACAAGGATGCAAATCCTGAGACACGAAAAGTTCACATGGACAATCTATTTCGTGTAGTGCAATATTGTGAAAACAAAGTGGACTGCCGACGTGCTCAGCAACTACATTATTTTGGTGAGGGAGATTTCAACACAGAAGAATGCAAACGAAACGCTGCTACTACTTGTGATAATTGTGCTTTTTCTTCTCAGGTAGGGAACGGCTTGTATAACTAGCTGGCCAGGCATGTATTTGGTATGACAGGAGCATAAAAATACGGGGGTTTTTTCGAACGAAAATTATCATGATATTTTTAAATTGTGATGTGACACCTAGAAAGTGGAATTCTGCAATGTTAATAAAGCTCTTAATTAAAAGAGGTTTTATATGCTGAATATTTACAAATTGATCTGAGTTGACTTTTGTAACATCGCTTCTAGTATAAGAACTGTTGAACTAAGTTTAACAACCCCTTTTTGACAATTATTGATTTGAAACCCCTTGTTGACATTTTTATTCTACAAATTGTTTACTTTGTAACTAAAAATTGTAAGAGGAGAACAAGTTTAGTAGGTTTAAAAAAAATAGTGGGATAGCCAGGAGACCAAACGTGATTTTTTCCACTGAGAAATCGGAAGAGTAATGGGAGAGGGGAGGGATGGGGGGGATAACGTTGGCTCACAAACGAATTTTTATTTTCCTTAATTAACTCACCCGAATAAACATAAACGACATTAAAACAAAGATAAATAACACCCAAACAAACATAAATAAACCCAAACAAACAATGTCAATTTATCTAAAATAAGTGCACGTGTTTTGTGTCAAACTCACTTGTTATTTGTGTTGTACTGTATTTGAGCTTGCATGATAAATCTGTCCCAAAAATGGTGAACCAAAAGCAACACTCAATCATCTTTTGTGAAGGCCTCTATACTCCCTCAATTAAGCTTTCAATTTTGTTATATAAATATACGCATCAAATATGTGTTACATACGGCATATAACCGTGCGTAACACAAATTTGTCCACACAATTTTATATTTAGGCAAAAGGCCAAGTAGCTCAAATATACGATATATGTATTATGTGAAATTTCCTTTTGTATTTTGTATTTTCATTTGTATTCATTCAGCTCAAATATGTATTATGTGAAATGCTTTGCGTAACACATATTTTATTTTAATAAATGTCTATACAACAAAATAGAAAGCTGGACTGAAGAGATATACATGTCTGCCAGGGAGACAAATTAAAAGTGTTACGTATAGTTTACCATTTTTTGGGACAAATGGGTGACCAGGCCCATTTGATGAACTTTCTATTAATTCACATTGTCAATATTTTTCGGTAAATAAAGCTGTGAATGTCAACTTGTTTTATTCTACACGCAGATCCAAAAGCTTGATGTTACTGCAGATGCGAAAGCTATATGTCAAGCTGTAAATGAATTATGTCATAACGGTAACATGGATTTCCGAAGGCCAGTTCGAAACGCGTCTAATCGTCTGACATTATGTCAGTTTGTGGATATCTTCAAGGTATGACTTAACTGGTCTGTTTTAAATCAGCCTTCCCACATAGTCTGTGTTAATGTGTAATGAAAAAAGTGTCCTTTCGTACGTTTGCTTTATCACATTATTTTTTATAACAGTCTTCTGCTTGTAAATCATTTGAGAATTTCACATTGTTGACTGTTCTCATAGACTCATTTGCTATACGTTAAACATTTTAGATCTGTCATTAGTATTCAGGATTAGAATGTTATTTAATATAATATATATAAGTCTTTCTGGAGTTTCATATCTCCCTTCTTAACTTTTGTTTATGAATAGATGGTTAGCAGATATAAATCTATTGCTATCATCAGGCTTTTTAGTCTGGTATAATCCTTGAATGTTCAATGTGTTTTAGATTTGCGTTATTGCTTTTAATTTTCAACATTGTTGGTTAAAAAGGAATAAACCTGTTGAAATCATCTTGAGTAAACTCCAAAGTTGTGCAGGCTATGACATGACTTTATCAGTGCTTAATTTTCTGGGGTATTTTTTAGGGCAGTCAAAATGCGAAAACTAAAATGTACGATTCCTGTAGTTTGTACAACAAAGGTGGTTCCTACCAACGGAACGACGCGGAGAGACTGTTCCGTCATCTTGTACTTACACGCGTGCTGTCAGAAGAGCTGGTGTTAGGAGCACACGAAAATGTCATATCATATATAAAGCTCGGACCACGTGCATCTGACCTTCTTAATCATAAATTTCAGGTAGGAGTGTTGTTTTGTTATATAGCTGCATTTTGGGGGGTTTGGGACCAAGCATTATTAGGAAAAACTCGGAATTTACTTCCTCGAATTGAACATTAATTTGTGGGAAGTTCACAAATTAAAAGATAGTAGATCTTTCGAAGAGCAGTAAATTTCTTGTTGTTAAAGTATAAAAAAGCCAAAATTTCGCTTAATTAGGACTGTTATACTAGATTTGGTCATTATGTGGTTTGTATCAAAATGATCTTAAGGACAAATCATCAAATTAAAACGCACCATTTTGAGTAATAACGGTCTAGTTATAATGAATTTTAACATAAAGTAGATGACGTTAGCATAATATTTTAAAATTTAAATCCAGCGAGTAAAGGTCCACTCACATTGGATCTTAAAGAGTGCCATCAATTAATTGAAAAAAAAGCGTGCATTGTGTACTAAGTTTAATTTATATTTTTGCGATATACAGTTATAACGTAATAACCGAAAATTAGACTTGAATTAGCTAGAAGATCGTTTGACTTTTTTGGTGCTCGTCTCTACAATTTGCTTCGTCTGGACGTGAGAAAAGAGACATCGTTTTTACGTTTAAAAAAGAAACTGACTTTTAGGGATGTTGATCAGTATTGTGACTGTTTCAATTAACGCTTGTTCTTTTTTAATATACCGTACATATAGCAGTACTTATACTAAAGTAATTACTCTGGAAAATATTCAAAAATAATAGTTAACCGACAATATTTAAGTAAATATTATTTTTAGTCCTATTTCATGCCATACCCATCGGTACAAGTAGTTTTCGGATGAGTGACGTAAAATGTATCTTGCTTAGAACGGTGGAGAGCTGATCAATAAGAATTTCGTTGATCCAAAACTCAAACAAAATACTGCATTGTGACCTAGGTTAATAACATGTCAATTGTAGAAAGAGAATTATTCTACTTCATTAGAATTACTATCGTTAATAGAATGGTTATGAGTAGTTGTAAAACTGACGTCCTATTTAGATTTTTAAGACAGTCCGTAATTGTACTCCTTGAAAAACATTTCCTGAAATTGCATTCTCCAAGGCAGTAAAAAGAAAAGATGTTTTTCACTTTAAAATCCAAATTCGAAATTCGCGTTAATTTTTTATCGCATTAATTATGGGCCCGTTAATTATTTTGGAGTAGTAAGAGGATCTTGCGCGTTTGAAATATTACCCTTTAATTCAAATGAAATTATTATTACTTAATATGTACTTTTCTTTACAGATGCATTTGAACATTCTGCAGAAGAAAAAATCAGTGGTACAACCAAGTAAGGCGACCAGTCAGAATGTTATCAATGGAGCTGACGAATGTTTTGATGCACTGTCTCAGTTGAGAACGCAAATGGCGAACGAAAACAATTTGCAGAATCCGGAAACTATCATTGGTAATGGTTGTTTGCTTTTTATAATGAGATTGTTATGCAAATGGAGAAATCTATGTAAATTTGCATACAAAAATTTAGATTGTTACTATGACGGTTTGCATTTTGGGTGACTTTCCAATGAGAATTGTTTGGCAACAAAAATTTTACGTTCTCACCTTTTTTCTTCGTAACGTGTTCTTTCCTATTTAAATTTTTATTTTTGAATATCCGATAATCCCCTTCTTTGAATTTTTTCACCTGAAAGGGTGGGGATTATAACGATGGGATTTTTTTTTCTTACCACTTATAATTGGTTGGCCATTGCAATGTTTAAATTTATAGACATGCATCGGCTTTGCCTACTCACTTTCAATGGCTTTATTTGAAAAGTTTTATTGAAAATTAATGTCTCTCATTTTTGAACCTTGGACAGGAAATCCTTATCCTTGATTCCACATGTTACAATAATTGCTCTCGTAAAATTCACATTAGTGAACTTTTTTTTTAACTTGCATTATATCTTCCGTTATTTTGACAATAAATAAAAATTGACAAAAATAATAGAAAATATAAATATATCCACGAAAAGTTTCATGTGTTATTATTCAACGCAATAAAATTTTACTTTTTAAACCTTATTAACCAAAACCCTCCTACCCTTCTAGCTGTTAATAATTATTTCATTCTGTTTTTATTCTGCAGGTGTAAACGTTCTACATTCTTTGGCCGAGGAGCAGCCACGAAATAAGACAGAGATGCTTAAATGCATAGGAATTACTTCAAATTGGTTTGAAATGTGGGGTGACGACTTTCTACAGGTAAGCTACTTAAAAATCTTAAAAATGCGTTTTAACAGCTTGCTTGCAGAATAATATAAAAAAGGGTAGAATTTCGAAGGTTTTTTGAAGTACAGAAACGCACTTCGGTTCGCTTGTCAATATTTCACACAGATTAAAACAAAATAAGATTGATTGGTAACATCCAAAAATCAAAACAGTAATTTTTACCGACACTAACGCAATAGTAATAGTAGTCAGTAAGGTAAGAATTTTTTGCAGTCTATTGACTACTGCGGAGTTCTGTTCTGTTATTCATCAGATCATTTCCCCCCAAAAATTGTTAGTCGTTTTGGTACTAAGACCAACTAATGGTCTGTCGTAAATAATGGTATGAAAGATTGTTTTGACCGACAGTTTAAATATAGTGCAAAATGTCGATGGGATTTTCTTCTCTGTAAAATTAGAAATATCATGTCATCAAAATTAAAATTTGATCAGTACAAACATTTTTATCGCTTTTAACGGCTTTGATACTTAAACATGTTAAAGTCAATCATCAAATGTAAGGGTCTAAACATGCGTTATTAAATTTACCTGTAACTATTTTCTAAACCCTTTTATTATAGGTTACAAAATCTTTCCATGAAAAATACAACCCTCGACCAGCCCCTGTGTCATCAGAAACTTGTTCCCCATATTTTCATACGGACGATTTGGATTATGAACAACCCATAATACAGAAACGAGGAGGAAAAAAAGGAGGGGGAGGAAAGAGGTGAGTTTGTTGTTGTTAATGTTGTTGTCGTCGTTTGTACACATAGGCAACAAGGTGTATATGTAAATTTTACACCGGTACGAAATCTCTGTCAGACCGGTATGGGATATATACCAGTACGAGCTTCATTTCGCACAAAACCCTGTAAAAAACTTTATCATAGACAGGTTTAAATGTAAACAGGGTCTTACAATGTATGAAAGAAAGTTAAACTCGTTCTATGATGTTTTAGAAAACGAACAAAGAAAAGACAATATACAAAGAAAAATAATACAAAATCTGCTGATAATGGTTGGCCGCCTGCTTGGAAAAGCACTACCAACAGTACAACTTCTCGTCTTATGGCACCGCCACAACCTAAAAGACCGCGTTTCACGTGACCTTTTTGCTGTTTAGTTTTTGTTGCATGAGAATTGATGTTGACAATTGATCTTCTAACCAAGTATACATCTCTGGCTGTTTTAGTTAAAAACGTAGATAAGGCACTTCTTATATGGAGTATCACTATGATTGTTTACTGTAATATGGTAGCTCTTGGTTTTGTTTCAGTGACAGCAGTGACTTTTTGTCTACTCGTAAGGTCCTTAAGCCATTCTTTTAGCAGTTTTTCTTGTTGAAAAAATATTTTTAGAAATTATTTTTATATTTTGTACATAATGTATTGCTGATATTGGTGTTGCATAGATTTTAAATTGTGACATACCGTGTTTGTTTTTGTCTGCTTTGGTTTACGCGCTTTTTTTTATAAGAATATACTTTTTAAGTATTCAAAATGAATTAGACAAATATTTTAAAGTATCTCAAGCATATGCTCATCTTGAAATTTTGTTTGCGTCCTAAATAGAATATAAGCAAACTGCAGTGATATAAAACGTATTTTTTTCATGTTTCATTAGAAGTAATTTTTCCGACGAAAAGTAGTTTTCTGTCAGTTGAATTAGAACTTCTTAGACAATAGCATCTTAGGATAAAATTAACACCAGTTTGCATTCTCAAATATTAACTGTGCTAAGAATAATCAGGACGATTTTTGAAACAAAAAAAAATATTCTTATAAAAAAAACGTGTATGCTTCCTCCCTTGTGTTATTGTGTTACTATGGCAATCTCAGTCCAGGCCTATTTGCTTAAGCTGTGCGCTCAGAAGGTGCTGAGACCAATCTTATTTTGATGTCCGAGAACAAAATTTTGCAGTTATGGGGTTTTTCGTTTTTGTTTGAATTCAAAAAATTTAATTTTGATGGCGAAATGCGAATCAAGCTTTTACCTCCGAGATGCCAAATTAAGTTCAAAACAGTAAATATTGTTTTTAGGATAGCTAAATATATGTTTTTCTACCGTTGCCAAATTAATCAGAATAAATAAATAAATTATGCATTATATTTTTATCCGTTGAGATTTTTATCCGTTTTGTTCTGCGGAATACACATGCGAGAATGCAAAAATATAAAAAAAAGATCAGCCATAAAAAAAATTAATTTGCAGCGAATGAGAGCAAGTATGGTTTATTTGCAAAATTAATTTGTCATACAATTAATTTATCATTCATTAATTTGCCATTACTATGGGATGGTAGTATTATTAAGTGTGTTGATATCTGGCAGACACTGGGATGTTAAATGGTTGGTATACTATTTCTTGGTGATAAACGAGGTACAGTTAACTAGCTTTTAGTGTTTTTTACGCTTTCCCTGTGTAGTTACCTACCTCTTTTATAGATGAAACCATTTAATTACATTTTGTCCCTAAGCAGTACTTGGTTAAGTTTTCGTCTGAATGCACGCCATAAAAAAATCTTAAGAATAATACAATGAATGTTTAATTGCCCTTTTATTCTTTTCTTTGTCTAGATAACTGCATAAAATAAATATTTATCAGTTGAGACAAAAAGAAATTTAGTCATTTAAGTCTTAAGCTAAATTCTACAAATCCACCATATGTTAGGTTTCTTTAGTTTTTATATTTGACATGAATCGTTTCGTCCAATCACAACACACAACCGGGAGGCCTGCATCAGGGTATGTTCTTATAGCCTTTCTGATGTCAAAAAATATATAGTAATCTTCTAGAGGTCAAATATGAGGGAATTATAATGAATTCATGAAATCTAAATTTTTTATTTCTGATTACACAAAGGTACAATATTGTTGAGGTTTATATTACTGGACACATATTCCGTTCGCGCAAATCATTGCATCACAACAGTCATCTGAAGATAAGCAAACTCCTTTTTCTTCTTGACATCTTGTTTTCAATTCTCTCTTTCCAAATCCACTCCAACATTTTCGTTTATAGCAAAACATACCAACGCAGCAGTCTAAGCTTGTTATGCATGTGGAGTTAATCTTAGAATAACATGCCTCGATTATTTCGCTTGTTTTGCTTTCATAAGTAGAAAAACTACCAAGCAAGAATATTATTCCAATAGTGAGAATCTTCATGTTGTCTCTTATTTTGTATTTTCGTTGAAATCAGTTCACATAAATAACCTGTTTAGAAATCACTCGGATTTTTACACTGCTAATTTTCGCTAACAAATTTTCCCGCCTTTATTAAACAATTTGTTTATCCAGGTTTCTTCATCGATTTCAATTTTTTTGTTCTGTTCATGAAAATTGTAAATATATTTCTCTTAAGTTTATATATATATTAGTTTGTAGTAATTTAATGTAAATATTTATATACGTAAAGGCAAAAACTTGCTAAGATAGTTAACCTTACATGCGATGGCTGTTCTATCTACACAGTCTACATTTTGATTGGATTTTCATTCAGTAAACAAAACAGATGTCTTGTACCATAGGGAATTCATTTTCGCAGGAACTAATTTTCTTGAAGTGGGCAAGTTCTTTTTAGTTACCTGACAGTATATTAATGTTTTAGTGATTTCTAAGGCGTTTTTCATCTGGTCTGTAAAATACACAAGAATTTACAACATCACCCATTTATTACAGCTTTAAATATAAACGTCGTTTTTAACCCCATAAAGTGAAATTACACTGGTCCCGTCTAAAAAGTAGATGTTATAATCTCTACACAACATATCAGAAAAAATTAACTTAATGTTTTCTGTCAACAAGAATACATGACATCAATAAGCTGACAGTATAATATAGTGATTATTTCGGCATGGTGTACCTAAGGTGCACATTACCAACGCACAGCAACGGAAAAGTTGTTTCAGTGTGAATTAAGCCTTAAGACCAGGGCGAATTAAAATTTTGAAAAAATATTTGCTGATACAAGAATTGAAATACCACATTTCTGATTTTCTCTTTTTAATCAGACCTGTCGTTTGGACATAATGTAAGAAATGGTAATTCTTCACAAAATTTAAGAGGAAGAACGTTATGCGGAGTTCTATTTGCACGTGGTGCAATTTTAAATTAATGTGTTGATGAATCTGTAGGCAAGGTACAACCATCAAGTGCAGGCTCTCAGAATTGGTCTAGGTAATTTGAGGTTGTTTCAATATTGACGTCAAAATGGACTTTAATACTGATTTTTTTCTATTTTAGAAAGGTCAAGAAACTTGTATTTGATCAAAATTAATTTTAATATCAGCAAAAGGATGATTGTTTACTTCTAGAAAAAACGATGCATCATTATTCCTGGCAGAAAATAAACACGTCTCTTATATATTCTACAAATCACATTCCACTATTTGAAGTTTTTCTATAGGCAAAAGAACATAGAATCGTTTGGAATTTTACATAATGCACCTTTGATTCTCCTTTAGACATTATTATCATAATTTTTTTAAACAACAAACGCTAAGAAGCGAGAGGTGATGCAAGACAGTAAAAGGGTGATCACGTCAAAGCACATCATCATGGCATAACATTTTTGGGACATTTTTTTAAGTAAATCAAACAAATATAAAGGTGAGTATTAACATATCTTAGCCCTGTGTTGGTTAAAGTTCAAAATATCTAGTTATGAATTTTCTAGAAACATTTAGTAGATTTTTTGTAAAGTGTGCCATTGAAAATAATACAAATATGCCATGGACATAGTAATCTTTAGATCTGAAACTGTCTTTCTCTCCTGGGATACATCGTCGTTGTTTTTTTTTGCATTTAACTTGCACTTCAACTGCACATGCCTGCGATCGAGGGAAGAAACTCATTTTTCATTCCCTAATACAAGCTCTCGTGGTAGATCAGAACACACTGTGCTGTTTTAAGGAACATCCCCTTGTCCCATAATAGATCATGGCTGTTCCAACAATCAATGTTTTTAAAGACAGAAGACGATAACACTGATTGACTTTTGAGTTTTAATTTTTGTCGCTACCTTTAGTAAAATCGTCCTTCAATAACAGCAATTTATTTTTTGTATTTTTTTGTGGTAATTCGTTGTTATGATGAGGCTATGAGCAGCTGATATGACATCTGGCAACCTCGTTCTCAGCGCCCGTTGTCTCTTTTCAATAACCGGTACGGCGGGACGAATGTCTAAGATGCCCTGGGGACGAGGTTAGACATCTGGTAATACAAATTTGAAAAAAGAAGCAAGACAAGCAGTTACAAACGGAAAGTGTAAGTCCTGAGTTCTGAAAAAAAAAACACAACTAGACTGCAAGATAAAAAAGGTTCGGAAGAATAATATTCACGAACATTTTATGAAAATAAAATTTAACTTGCACGAGAACTAATTTTCGCGAAGTTGACTCATCCTAATATTTCGCGAAAAAGGATTGATGACATTTTGTTTAATTTATAACCATTTTTTCAATGGCATCTTCATGTCAGAGGCATTAAATAAAGACTGCTAATGTAGAAATTTACATATATGCTATCTGCAGTTTTAGGCAAATCAGAAGCAATAAGAGTTAACGCAAATCATTTTTTCAAAAAAGAAAAATAAAGCGAGTTTTCCAATATTTTTTGCAGGGACTAATTTCAATAACTCGCGAAATTCGCAAAAATTGATTCCCGGGAAAGTTATTTGAGCCAATAAAAAACTAATAATTTTCATAGGTTTTCTCTTTTAGATTCTTCTGTGCCAAAGAGAGAGTCGGGTGCCTGCGTAGACGCTCTAATCTAATACAAAACTAAGAATAAACGTGTTGAATGTAAAGTTGCAAATAGACCAGCATTATGTTGAATAAAATAAATAAAAAACACACGAGGAATTAGATCCTGACTTTGAAAAATCTTAATCAAATGTCACCAACTGCAGAAAGTCATGATCTAGCTCTATTCCATCCGCTGGATAAGAACTGGATTTCTTCCAGTTAATGAATGCAATCTGGAATTCTCCATAGCTCGAATATTTATTACGTCTCATGACAGCTAGAATTTTCGTCAGTTGCGTCTTATCCAGGGTTGTAGCAGAAAAATGAAAGGTTAATTCTATGAACATACTAGGACAGGATTAACAGTGTACCTCCTGTTTTTCTTTTATTTAAAACATTTTTGTCAATTCCTTTCCTTCTTTTGCCACAACATTAGAAATCTCCAGCCTTTTCACTCTACACGCTTTTTCTTTTACAAGAATATGATTTATTACAAGGATATCAGGCTAGTGTCCATTATTTAAAACAATAGAAAAATAAGAATAATGACCAGCGTGTGTTTCACTACCTTAAGGAAATTAATTTTCGCGAATTTTTGCCAAGAACGCGAAAAAGGGTCTTTTAATGCTGAATTCGCTGAGGTATATTCCCTTTTCCCCGAAAAATTCTAAAAAAAAACCCGCGAAAATTAATTCCCTTGAGGTAGTGAAACACACGCTTGCTTTAGAAGGTAGACATCTAGTGGAACTGACAGCATTATTCTTTAAAGGTCACAAACATAATCATTTCCTGACACGCCAATAAATGTAATTATATTATGTCTTTCTCTTCCAAACCTTATTAATTGTCTAGTTTATGTTTGCTTGAATTTGTCACTTTTCAGAAGTTCTTGACATTTTGTGCACATTTTCTCTCTTTCCAACTGCCACGACGTTTCCTTTGTTTTCTCTTCTACGGCAACCTCTGCATAAAACCGCCTTCCCAACTGAAGTAGCTAGCACTGTGTAGAGGAGGGCGTCTACACAGAAGCCAGCACAAAGAAATGGGTCTGCCATGGCGTCAATATTAGATAATATTTTGATCTCAAAATGCAAGCAAAAAAACACAATGTTAGGAAAAACCATAAAGACAATGTATGTAACAATAATCAAGGATGGTAAAAGAAGTTTACTTGTTGTTGTGTTTCTTCTGCTGGTATTGGTATGTGAATCACATTTCGATGCTTTTTCAAAATGCTTGTTGTTAAGCGGTGAAAGCCTTACTAGTTTCATTACAATGAATCCATATGTAACTCCAGCAGCTATGAGGAATACAGCGTCTTTTGTTGGGTGAATATACAGCAAGAATAATTCATCTATGTTGTTTTTGTAGCCATATCGTATTGTAATAGTGAGAGCAACAGAATGAAACACTGTGACGATCCATACAGCTGCCATCATATATTTTGATCTCTTAGTGGACCAGTACAGGCTGTATTTGATGTTTAGGTAAATCTCAAAAAATCGATCGACTGTTAAAAAGAGCATCACAAAAAACAGAGTTACTGCCAATGCATATTGTAACACCAAACAAATTTCTAATACAACTGAAGAAGATTCCTCGTCCGTCAATTCACTCATGTCATATGTCATGTTTGTTCCATTGTTAAACACTTCAGCATCATTCGCCTCGTCTTCAAAAATCTTCAAAAAAGCCAATAATGTTGTCCACTAAGAACAGAGTGCACATGAATGTTTCACATACACTCAAATTCAACAAGTAGATTCTTTGTACGCGACTTGAGTTCACATTTTTTCGATACAATAGATAAAATCCGAAACAGTGCAAAGCAATAGGTACATTGTTAAATTTTATGTTTTGATTCATACGATTAGTTATGTGGCGTTCATCTTTTTTGTTGGCGCAAATATAATCATTTTAAAATGTATAAAATTAATACAAAGAAGTGGGTTAACACTACACTGAAACAAATGATGTGTTTGTTACATTTATCCGTCCCGCGAAATGCGTAAATATATATGGGAAGAGGACCGGGGGAAATCAAGCCGGATTTTCACTTAAAAAAATCATGCGCGTGCCCATGAAGATATTTCTTTATGGCGTATCGTGCTGAAGTCAGTTGATCTGATTGAACAAGCTTATATTGCGTCGACACGTGAAAAAGTTGAATGTAATTCAACTTTTTTCGTAGTATGCGTATTACAAATTAAAAAAGCAAACAAAAAATAAAAATGCGTTACATTACGATATGTTGTATTTCTAAGTGGGAATTCGGCTTGAAAGTTAAAAGCTATGCAAAATGTACGAAGCATCATGAGATAAAAAAACTTTTTTTTTCTCCTTTTGGTCATTAGCCTCTTATTAGCTTCACTCAACAGCAATAAATATAATTTCCTGAAATGGTAATAGAAAGTCAATTTATTATTTAAAAAACACCAACTACATCTCTTGTTTGTTTCACTATTAGAGCAAGCTATTTATTAGTTATTAAGTTGCATTATTTTGAAATTATGTTTTATCATGTAAACAAAAGAGTAAAAAAAGCATAGATTCATATACAAATTATAACCTTACAGTGATTAAGTGTAGCTATTAACAACACATATGTCCACATGATAAAATAATTGCGATTATATTTTTGTATAAAAATTAATAAAGTCATGATAGCTCTTTTCCCAACAATATTACGCGTGGCCTTGTGGTTATGGAGTTCGCTTTGTAATCACAAGGTCCGTGGTTCGGTTCACAGCATGTTTAGCAAGTGCCTTTACTACAGCTCAGTCAACCCATGCCATGTATTGCCGGTGTATACCTTATCGTTAAAAAAAAGTCGGCAAAAAATTAGTCAGCAAAAATAAAAAGTCGGCAAAAGTATTAGTCACTTGGACAAAATTTAGTCACTTTTTGCCGACGAAATTTTTGAATTTAGTCATTTTTTGTTGACCGAATATTTAAGTTTAGTCACTAATGAAGAATAATTGCACAAAACTGATAAAAATTAGCAAAAAGGAAGAAAAAACGGCGAGAAGTTGATCAGAAAAACAGTTAGGTCGGAAAAAAAAATGTCTGAAAAAACAGTTTGGTTGGTAATAAAAAAGTCGGCAAAAATTTTAGTCGCCAAAAAGTATTAGTCACTTAGGCAAAATTTAGTCACTTTTTGCCGATTTTTTTCACTCAAAAGGTACTTAATGTATACATTCCCCGAACATAGAACATTGATAACAGTGTTTCCAACACTGAGGTGGCTATCCTGTATAAATATTCGAAATAATAATAATACTTCATGGAAGAAAATGGCATTTACTCATAAGCACTTGAAAGGCAAAATGCTAGTATGTCCAGAATATAATTAAGGTGGGAGCGGTTAAGACAATTTTAAAGGAAGCAATACCAATCACCCTTTTATGAAATAGTTCTTTGGTTTTCGTGTAAATTAAGGAGAGTGAGATAGCAAAAACCACTAGCATGTATAAAACTTCTTTCCGATAATTTTTTGCTATTCTTGAATTATGTTTGCTAAAATAGGGAAAGGAATCCCATGTGTTCACAGTACGAAATCCAGAAACTCGTCGAAATGGGTATATTTTCTCCGATAACAATTCTTGTGTTTACAAAATGAACATATTTTTGTTGTTGTCGGCCAAGAATTCCATTTTCGTGCGATAGCTAATACGGTGAAATGGAAGCTAGCAAATGAATCTCATTTGTTTACGTCAACCAGAAGACGTGTCCCGCTAAGTGACTTTTGCACACGCCAGGTTTCGTGTCCCTCTAAGTGCCTTGGGGCTTGTATTGTGGTTATGACCTGAAATTTTGACCTTGTTGTTGTTCTAATATTAAAAGAAAGAAGCAAAACATTCTAATAAGGATTTTAATTTTTAATTAAATAATCAAAATATCAAATCACCTGTTTCTGGCTGATTATACGGGAATAGGAATCTAATAAAAGTACAAACTCTTCTAATTAAAATATACAAACAGGCAAATACAGACTGAAAATATAATCACTGACAAGAATGAAATAACAATAATAATAATGACAATAATATGATAATTGTCCCTCCCCACCGAAATAAATAAATAATAAAAAAAAAATAAAGAACTTAAGCCAACATATCCACATGCAAGAATGAATCGTTCACACGTTTGCAATCAGCCTTTTACTTGGATATTACTTGTATGACGGAGAGGGTCTGACTTTATAAGGAGTTTATTTACATCTTGCCTATGCTATCATGTCGTCATAATTTGACATTTTTATAGAATATTGCCTTTTCTGCCTTTTCATCTGTTAATAGCATACAGAAGGGAAGTGAATAAGTCGTGCTCGTTATTTAAAAGTCTAGCTTCGGCTTTATGAAGAGACTGTAGCTAAGGTTTAATTTCGTCGTCAACACAAATTTTCTTCAGCCATTTTGCTTTGAAGCTGCTGTGTCTGATGTAAATAAAGCCTCCTTTTTTACAACTACTGCGTGATTGATGTTACATTTGCGTCACGCAGTTCTTCAATTCTTTGTATCCCGATTGAATTGCAAAGCTACGAATCCTCTATGTTCATATTTTGTGAGATTAAGCTTTGTTTATTGGCAAAAGCAACGTTAACCAATCTATGAATCTGCTTTAAGACATGTGCATTTTTTTAACTTAATTGAGAGTCTATCAGGTCTTAATTGGTTTTATTCCAGATTTGTTTTTCTACCACAAAGAAAATTCGGAACCTTGATTTACTATAAAATAAGCGAAGGTGATGATTTGTGGTCGCTGGCTGCTTTCTCAGAAAAAAATAGTAGACGCTTTTTTTAAGAATGGTATTTTTTATTTTTTTTTTCAAATTTTCATATGAGCAAATCCTTAGGATATTCTTAATTTTTTGTTAACTTCATTCTAATTATACCTAAAACAGTGTGTATTCCAAGTCTACCTTCTTCATTAAGAAGTTTCTATCTTTTGGACCATAATCCAAGAATTGTTGTCAACAACTGTGTACTAATGGCAATACTCAAAGGTTCTAGATAGATTTTCCTTCCTTGAAAAAATTCCCAAAATAGAAATAATTGAATTTAATAGCACCATGGGTATATCCAGCTCATTGACAATTTCCACAAGCTTTTTAGTGCATTACGCCACATACTAATTTCCTCGAAAGCATACTCAAACCTAAGCTGTAAAATACATACGAGCTCCAAGGTGAAGTTGGCAGGACATGCTAAGTTGAATTAGGCAACCCTTCTTCTGCGTTGGAATATTTTTTTCTTGTACGTAATATCCTAGATTTTAGCCTTTAACTATTACGAGATACAACATTACCTGTTTTAAGGCAACAAATGTGCGCAAATGTTGTTGCATTAGAACTGTGTTTAGGGTGTAAAGAGCTACAGCAAGTTTGTCTCCTTTCCTGGCTCTCCTTTAAAACAATAGTTCCATTCCTTCA
The DNA here is from genome assembly GCF_029227915.1 of Hydractinia symbiolongicarpus. Classification (NCBI taxonomy): domain Eukaryota; kingdom Metazoa; phylum Cnidaria; class Hydrozoa; order Anthoathecata; family Hydractiniidae; genus Hydractinia; species Hydractinia symbiolongicarpus. The sequence continues at coordinate 25,463,774 of NC_079877.1, forward strand.
TTCGGTAACTGTTTAATGTAATGGTATATGAAAGATAATATTTTGTAAAAAGTGTGAGTATTTGCGTAGAGGAATTATTAGAAGGAGGGGTATGGGGCGGATTCCATCCCGCCCTGCCTTGTTTTTTATTGATCTGCTCAGTTATGATAAAAAAATTTGTATTTTATATTAGCTATAGAAACCATCTCGCTAAATTACTTTCTTCCTGACCTATTAAAGTCAACAATTGGTTAGAACTTCAAACTTACGCTATTCTTTATTTGATCAACTCGAATCACTAAGCCGACCGCCTCTTCAATTTTTTCACCCGAAATACCTTACAACTAAAAACTCGCAAAAAGCAGAAAAAAGCGATCTACTAAGACATTAAAACAGAGCGTTCAACGAGAATTAACCTCCATAGCTTCTGAACAGACATCAGTAAAATTTTAACATCACAGTAAGAAGGCTGATAGAAGTTTCTATTTGATAGTGACATAGCTATTTTGAACTTCCCGCCGTCTAGAAATAATTTTTAGTCCTTTTGGGATAAATTACAATCTGTATCTCGAAGTTTTCATAAAATGTTTTTTCTTTTTCTCCAGTGGCATGCTTTTGTAATTTTTACTGTAACTTTTCAAGGCCTCGCGAACCTTTTGTGTCCCGTCCACTCAGGGTTCGCGGGACTTCACTGTATATGTCAATTAATTTTCGCGAAGATTATTCTGGGCAAACATTTCCCAAAAATTTCAATGAACTAAAAATGAAAACGAACTTTGCGAAATTTTTGCACCAGATTCGTAAAATTAATTCTTTGCAAAAAAAAAAAACTTGAAATGATTCATTCGCGCATAAAATTTTCGCGTTGTATCTCGAGTTGATTGGTTTGAAAAAATTAATTAACTTAAGGTATGTAAATAAATACTATCCTATGTTAGGTAAAATTATTACCTGACTTATGCATCAGAGAAAATCGACAAATCTTCTGTGTTCCCAGGTCTTGTTTTTTTGCCTTTTTCTTCAATCTGAGCTTCAGCTGTTTTATTTATGTGTAGTGTGACGAAATTTAATTCATAAATTAATTAGCAGAATTTCGCATTCCGTTTACAGGGCGAAAATAAAAACTATAATAATTAAAAAATAGTAAGAGTAATAAAGTTAAATAACTATGCAGGTGCTAAATATGAGGAGGTCGTGATAAACAGGGAGGGTTCCTTACCTAACATCGTCTCCAGGGCTTTTTAGGTTTATATATTGCGATAAAAACCTAAAAAGCGTTGTGGACGAGGTTAAAGGTTACTTAATATAGGGCATTAGCTGTAAACTTAAAAAAAGCACCAAAAATGTATTTGTAGCACATGTGCATTGCGAAATTATGCCTTTCCACGTCTGCAGGTCACTTGCCTAAATGATGACGTCATCAAGGAACTTAAAATGAAAAAAAAATACAATTTTCAAGAAACCAACACACCAATAATATTAAAATTTAAATGAGTAAGGGCTGAAAGATATTAAAATTTTCAAATGATCTTGTTTTGTTTACACATTTCTTTACTTTATTCTTGTTGGAGGGAAGAAAAAAAGATGTTTCTATTTTTTTGTTTTTTTCGTTAATTTTAAAATACGTGTAACATGTGTTGACACTTAAAATTTTCTTGTTTTTGCAGAAACAAATCTTTCACAATAGATTCTGAAGAAAAAAAGTTCTATTGCATTTGATATCGCTTATAACAATCTTCTTCAAGAACAACTGTGTTAAATAACAGGTTTTAATACAGAAAACTTTATACCGCAAAATGCCGTACCCAAGCGCAGCGCTTGTCAGTGGTGGTAATAAGACTTTGGTGCGCTTATTTAAGTGTGCGCTTATCCACGGATGCGCTTGTAATCAAGTATAAGGAAAACGAAAGAATAACTGAATATTTTTTTTAAATGATGTGTATTTGCCCAATAAAGTTCATATAAAGTATACCTTATTACACGAAATTAATGCTATGGGGGATATTAACGCGGTTAAAAATAACAGGTCATTAATTAACGCGGTTGCTTGAAAAGACCTCGCTCAAAAAGCAAAAAATGCCTTCGGTAAAAAAAAGTCGGCAAAAAGTGACTAAATTTTGCCTAGGTGACTAATATTTTTTTTCCAACTAAACATTTTGCCGACTTATTTATTACCGACCAAACTTTTTTGCCGACATTTTTTTTTTCGACCATCTTTTGCTAATTTTTCTTCCTTGTTGCCAATTTTTATCATTTTTATGCAATTATTCTTTATTAGTGACTAAATTCAAAAACATACTCGGCAAAAGTGACTAAATTTTGTCCGAGTGACTAATATTTTTGCCGAATTTTTATTTTTGACGACTAATTTTGTTGCCGACTTTCTTTTACCGATAAATTATAGAATAACTCATTCCATGACACAATAACAACAGGGGTTATTTTACGGTTTAAAAGTATTATCTAATGTTTCTGATGAAATTTTAATTCAGTCGACATAATCTTTCCAGTTTTAGCATCAATTCGTCGCACGAATTAAGATGCGAAAAGGAAAAGAAATTTAAAAAATAAACTGGTTACCTCAGACGATTAGTTCGTGACTCTATAAATACAACTGGTACGGGAAAGACGCGAATCCTCTAAAAAACGTAATTGAGCAATTTCGCTGTATCGGCTCGTTCCTCTGTGTTAAATGTCTTATACTTTAAGATATAGTCTTTCAACAAAATTTCATTATTTGAAATCATAAAATCCAAGTGTAAAGTAATTCCAATGGACTTCAAAGGCTAACGCATTAGCCATCAAGGAAACAAAAATTATATAAAACAAAGGTTAGTAGAAATGTACTGCAGAAGAATAAAACCACGAAAAGACTAAACGATTTGAGGCGATCACATGGGTTGTAGGGGGGTGGAGGGGGGGGGGGGGGGCTAGATCCCCACTTTTTTGCTAGATAGTGATTTTTTTAAATAAGGTATAATTCAAAGTAAAAAATGAGATGTTTAAGGGGCCCTGTAATGTTTTTAAAGTGAAAAATTTTCTTCTCCGACCCAACCATGGTAGGCGACAATTTTTTTACTATTGTAATTTATCTTATCCCTACCCAACCTACCCTCAGATTAAATTTTGCTACGCGATGCAGGTGATACAGGTATCGTGGTCAAATGGCAATTGGAGTGTTGGCAACCTTTTTTTAATCACAACATATTTCTGTTACCAACAACTGAAATACAAAATAGAATTGAACCAATTTCATCCCAAAAATTTTTACTACAAGTAACAAAAAAAATGAAATAATAGACAAAAAATTACTATTACCAAACCCATGCAACACCTTTTGATGGGCCAAAGAATACTTGTCTTTTTTGTGATGGAAACGTGTGGACTCCAACATAAAAGAATGTAATGATGTTGTATTATAGAGAAAAAATAAATAAAAAAATTTGTAAACTGTTTTCAAGAGAATATAATACACTATTATACTACGTAGAATTAGAAAATGAATAAACCATGTACATTCAACACCATTGAATGAGAAATCGTAATGCTATTGATAAAACAATTTTTCATTATTTATGAAGAAAAGACTAGGATAAGAACATGCGGGGATTCTAGGTACTCAACTAAGAACTTTCATTAGCTCTTTTTTCTGTAATGTCAGAGAAAACGAGTCGAAGAAAACCACGCCACGAAGAAAGATATGACACGACGAAAAGCATTACGACGCGACGGAAACCATACACGAATATTGTCCCACATATAAATCCTTATTAAACGCTCTGTTTCAAGCTTCTAGGGAACAGCTTTTCTTTTGTTTGCGTATTTTAAAAAGTAAAGAAAATTCAGATAAAATGATTCAGGTGATTTTAAGAAATCAAACAGTGGCATAGTGTAAGTTCTATCAGAAACCACATAGTAGACAGAGTAATACCAAAGGACTATCAAAAAAGCCAAAATTATTACATTATATATAACAGTTATTAAAATTAGGGTTAGTCTTGAGAGGCAAATATTTCGTAAGGTGGTGTCTAATAACTAAATACAAATACAAATATTCATATCATCCCTTAGAAAATTAAATTTCATATTCACGCAAAGTTTTATGAAGGAGATAATGACGGGAATTACAGAAGTTAAGATTACGTTTGCTTATAAAGGAACCAACATTTAAGTGTTTTTGATCAAGTTGGATTCCTCCCTGGAAAAGATTATTGACTAACAAGACATAGGAAATAGGTATTAATTATAGCTAAGGAAAAACTATAGTATGCACAAGATCATATGAGCATAGTAATCTATCAGACTATGCTCGTACCGAATATACCTATGTTGGAGTTACTAGACAACGGAGCACATAGTATCATCCGACACGACACTAACACTACAACAATTCATAATTATCAGATACCGTGCATAAATGGTTAATAGGCGACGTTCCTAATTTTTAAAAGTATTTTAAGGTGATTTTTGTTTTTGATTTCTAATATTTTAACAGTGTTTATAATGTACATATAATAAATAATATTTTTAACTTTTGGTATTTATTAACAAACAGGATTTTATAGGAAGAACAGTTTATTTTTAACTGATATTTAGAACCTGTAAAAATATTATTGAAATAAAAAAAAAATAAAAAAATAAAGATTCCAGGCAAGTTGTTATAAAAGGCGAAAATATAACAACACTCAGACTAGTAAAATGTCTCGTCAAATTATACGATATTAAAAAGATAACCGGAAGTATTTTAATCAAAAGTATGTAAGTATGTAAAAGGTATGGAAATGTTCACGAAAGTTATTTGGCGATTTATCTAACACAGTCTGTTTACATAAGTCTGTACATTTGTATATAGTCTGGACATTCTTGTGGCAGTCCATGAAATATTTTTGGCGCTTCAAACTCGGACGTATTTACAATTTTTATAACACTCGAAACCATAACACCGTCTTGGTTAGTGTTTCGTGATTGCCTTACGGGCTGGAATGTCTCCATAGGTAGAAATTTTGGCAGTGTTGTAAGTTGATTGATTCGCAAGTTTGGCGAGGTTAACTTCTGATTTGTCTCCTACATTTGAATAGCGAGATCTAGCAAAAATTGCTGCTGCGTTTTGTTTTTCTTTGTAATCGGAGAGTTATACAGATTCATTAGATATTAGATATTGCGTAGATATGAGGGAAAAACACTTTTCAGGTATAAAACTTTTTTAGTGGGATGTTGGATAATACACTTTTTGTTCACATTTCATTCCATTTTATTGAACAAGGAACTCACATGTTGGCACTCCCTCAAATTCTTTTCCAATGTAAGAATTTGTTTGAAATTTAAATTGGTATCTTTTTGCCATTTGATGAGTGGTAAATAGAATGAGATTAGTTCCTTACAACAAGATTTATCAGTGTGGATCATTCATTTAAATGCTCGGGTTTTGCATCCCGATATAAGCTTGTATCATCTGTCTACTGCATACATTCAGCTCCAGTTGTCATACTCATATCGTAAACGTTAAAAATTACTGGTCCTAAAGTTACTTGTTTGAAACAGTTTCATTGGCTTGAACATACTGACGACGATGCGTTAAGTTATTAGCTAATAGTGATAGAGAGTTTATTCGAAAATTTCAGCGATTTTCGAGGTTTTTCATTGATTGAACATTTCATTTCGTATATTTCGAACATTACTCCAGTCTGACTGGTTTGGTGTCTTTTTTTATTTCATTTCGTATGTTTCGAACATTACTCCAGTCTGACTGATTTTGTGTCTTTTTTATTTCATTTCGTATATTTCGAACATTACTCTAGTCTGACTGATTTTGTGTCTTTTTTATTTCATTTCGTATGTTTCGAACATTACTCTAGTCTGACTGATTTTGTGTCTTTTTTATTTCATTTCGTATGTTTCGAACATTGCTCCAATCTGACTGATTTTGTGTCTTTTTTTATTTCATTTCATATGTTTCGAACATTACTCTAGTCTGACTGATTTTGTGTCTTTTTTATTTCATTTCGTATGTTTCGAACATTACTCCAATCTGACTGGTTTTGTGTCTTTTTTATTTCATTTCGTATGTTTCGAACATTACTCCAGTCTGACTGTTTTTTTGTCTCATGGGGATTTTTTCGAAACGGCCTGAACATTTTGACAAAGAGAAATTTCTCTTTGTCAAAATGTTCAGGTCTTTAAGTAAGGGTGAATTCACACTGATTCAAAGACCTTAATCTTTAAAACTTGTTTTACATTATGTTTTGGTATTTTATATTGGTCAATATTTCACTTCTATTATATATGAAGCTTTTCCGTTATTATTGCTAGCAAGCTGCAACCTTACCTGTCAACTGCTGTTTCATCCATTTTTCTCTTAAGGAATTGATCACGTTTTTAATTTGAGCTCTTTTTTCTATTTTTTTCCAATTAGTAGGAGAGAAAAAACTATATTAGTATTGTTTTTTTGTTTCTTGCATTTTTTCTGCTCCATTTTTTGTTTGTATTTATAAATCGCTGGATGTTTTTTTGAAATATATTATACTGAAGTATTTTTATGTCAAAATGATTTTTAAATAGTATTTACATTTTTTCAAATCCCTCGTCCATTGGAACAAGTACACACGATTTTTGTTTGCATTTTACATTTGGTGTGGAATGTAGGTTGTTTTCGAATACTCCGCTACGAGTGATGTTCAATTGCTCATTTTCGTCAATAAAATTCAAAAGATCTGTTGGGGTGTTGTTCAAATCTGAAATTTCGTTTAAGCTTAAATAACACTTTCGTTGTTGTTAAAGGACTGACTACGTATAGCAAGAGGTGAAACGAGTTCGGTATTTGATGAAATCAAATAAACAGCGTGGATCATGAAATGCATAATTACTCATTATTTTGATAATAAATTATATCAGAATAAATCAAGGTTTTTTAGCGCTTTTTAATTCCCGCTATTATTCAGAAGCATTGTGCCATTATGAAACTTAAAGTTACATCATTTATGTTCAACTTGATTGGCTTAAATTCTAATGTCCACGTGAGCAAAGCGTGTACAACAACAACCTTGGGAAGGCGCTTGTTTAAGAAAAAATATAATGGATAGAAACAACAAAATGAACTTTCGCAACATTTCCACGAACCCTTTACTGCTGAGAAATAGTTAGTAGAGTTATTTAGCAGAGAATATTTTGGAAACTGAGGAAATGTAAAAAAGTGAGCCGAAGCCCAGTAAATCCCAATGAAGAAATGCTATAATTGGCTTAAAATAGTGGGGTTTTTATGATTTTTGTGCATTTTATTATTTATGGGGACGAGGTTGGATAGAATGAAGCATAGCTAGCGAATATGGCTTGAAAGCCTAAAGGTACTTTTTGCTATATTACTCCTAGAAGACAGACCCGAAGTTAAAAGATGAACGTGCATACTAAAAATTAGGCATCTATGGTCACACTTTCAATAAAAAAAGCGCGCTAATAGCATTTTCCTGGCACAAAATATAGGATGTCAAAGAACGAAGTTTTAAGGTAGGCGATAAGGCCTTGGACATGCCTTAGCTCACATGACAAGGTGGTCACGTTATATTTTGCATCACCAAGGGTCTGTGTTGATTTAAACAAGACAGAAACAATTTGTTAAGGACGTCCAATTGGTCCTCCGGTGATGCAAATGCGTAAACCAGGTTAGGGAATGTCTGTTTGAAAACTATTTTTGTCAAAGTTCTTATGATTTCGGACGTACTTATATCTTTGCTCCAACCTCGGCTTGTCGATGCTTTAAACAATGTAAGGTGCGTCATGGTCACTCATCTCAGTACATAGAAGTACATCTTTATCGTGAATTTTGTCAAGGTAAGTCACAACATGACCAGTAAGTTTTTAGTAGTACCTTTTCTCGCTGGCTTAGAAATATGCTGTTTTAAACAAAGTCTTCATAAATATTTGTCTCATTCTCGATCAGATCGATATTGGTATCTCCTGTCAGGATAATCGGTCCTTGTCACGTAGTAGAAACGTATGATGATGAAGAATCAGATTATTTGATCCAGATTCGTTTATGCACAGCAAGAGCTTGGTTGATAAAAGACGACAAGAAGGAAATAATTCTTCTTGATTTTCACGTGGAGCCATAAATGTTTAATTGTGGTGTCTTTTTTCACGATGATAGGCAGTATATTATTTTTCACAATTATGTAAGCAAACTCTAACATTGCGCTCACTCAACTTCGTCGCCGTAATAACGACTCAGGGGCCACAAAACCCTGGAGACGAGGTTGGCGCTCACTCTTCTTCTAAGAGACACGTTTTTAAAGCAAAAGAAATGAAACACCAAGGAAAGAAAACTAGAAAATCAGTTAAATAAAATTAAGCAACTACTAAGCAACTAGATATTGACTAAAAAATAAGCAACTTAAGATCTGATCAAAAAAATCGTGTTGCAATATTTATTTATTTATTTATTTATTTATTTATTTCCTTATTTAAAGTCAATTTTACAGTAGTTAAAAAAGAAAAACTAATTTAAATCGACTAAAAAACAAAACAAAAAAAGAAAAGAAAATCGCATAATAATGCTCAACAAAATCTCAGCACTGGGTTACATCTTGGAGGTTACATATTTTGCATGAGCGATCAGTACCCTTCCAGGAACGTATGGGACGACCAAAAATGCAAAGCGAAGGAGAGTTTTTGACGGAAGATGGGACAGATAACCATAAAAATCCTGTACGATTAGCAAGACTATTTAAACCATATGATAGTGTGCGGTAAGTCGAGCGCTTTACCAGAATAAAATTTCGTAAGTTATAATTATTTTCTCTAATGCAAAAAATTTCATACATATAACGAGGCGATATTCCGTTTAAAAATTTATATAATTCTTTCATAAGATTTGTTAAGTTAATAACGTGGATGGAACTACTATTTGATTAACTAAGAAAGACCCTCAAAACTAGATATGTCATCACTATTAATTATGCGTAGACAACGTTCATGTATACGACTGTATACTTATTAGCTACGCATCGACAAAACATCCATACCAAAGGACAATAGGAGAACTAAGAAAAAATAAAGGTATTAAAAAGAAGTTTCCTCTTTCTTGGAGAAATATACGAAGAAATTCTCTGAAGGACGTTAAGCTTCCTACTGGCTTTAGAACAAATGTTTCTAATGTGTGCGGCAAATTTTAGTTTTGTATCAATCGTAATACCGAGCAATTCAACTGTCGAACTCCACTTAATAGTCTGACCTTCAAAAGAAATAAAATTGTCGATACTTCCCAACGTAATATATTGATATTTATTTAAATTTACGAAAAGAAAGTTTTCATTAATCCAATTATGTAATATAGATAAATCTGTGAGTAAAATTGATTAAACTTTATCTACGGTATTGCTGCAAGCACATAAAGTATTATCGTCAGCAAAATTACAAATTTGTGAATGTGAGATGAACCAAAATAAATCATTGATAGAGATATTAAAAAATGGAGGACCTAGAATGGATCCTTGAGGAACTCCAACAAGAAGAGGACGCCAAGTACTAACAACAGAGTTTATTCTGGTTCGTTGAAAACGGTTGCTAAGATAAGAATAAATGAAATGCAAAGCACTTTTAGCAAAACCATAGGCATGAAGCTTCGCAATAAGTAGGCTATGATTAATCGTATCAAAGGCCTTTGAAAGGTCCATTAGAACTGCCCCAACAACACCCTTATTGTTTAGTGTTCCATTTCTCAATCATTTTTACAAGTGCATACTGGGTATTGTAACCTTTTCTGAATCCTGGACTCAGTTTATTAGCCATAAAGTTATTTACCTGTTTGAGAACAAGCCTTTCAAAAACCCTTGATAGATTATAGAGTAAGCTTACAGGTCTATATTTTTGCTTGTCATTAAGATCCCCTTTTTTGTAAATAGGTATAACCCCAGCTAGTTTCAGCTCATCAGAAAAAATACAATTTTCAAAACAAAAATTTATAATAAAAGTGAGATAGGGAATTATTATGTCAATGCATAACTTAAGTAAATAAAGAGGAAAATCATTAACAGGAGAAGACTTTTTCGAGTCCATATCACGTATTTACATCATTTTGAGAAACAGGCTTGAATTGAATCATTTCTGTGACTTCTACACGTTTCCAAATTTCGATTACGCTCAGGTGATTTTCGTGTGCTTTTATTGCATCTTCTACAGAGTTGATATTCGCTTCGTTTGCATTTGCTTTAGTGGGTAATGAGGATATAATATCTGCAAAATAGTGATGAATACTTCACAGACATCTTTATTCTTTTTGACGATTTCTTCATTTTCAATGAGAGATATCTTATGCGAGTGATGAGACACATTTGAAAATAAGGGTTTCGTTGACTTCCAGAATTATTTGCTATCAGCTATGTTAGACGTATCTAAATTTTCATAATATTTGCGTTTTATAGAACGTAGTAGATTTAAAGAGTAGTTCCTTTGTCTTGAAATTTTAGCCAACTCTCAGGAGATGGGTTTTTATTGTATTTGTGACGTAATTTTGATCTTTGCGTGATCGCCTTTCTTAATTTCTTGGTTATAAACGGTGCATGGTTAAATCGCAAATAATTTTTCTTTAGTGGGGAAAAAGGAGTCTAATGTGTTTATTAGGCATAGATGTAATGAATTGTAATTTTGATTTTCTGAGCAATGAATACGCAAGTTAGATTCCAAAGTCTTTTTAAACTCCATTACATTAATTTTCTTTAAATTACGGTAATATTTAACATGAGCATCATAATTGACAACAGATAATTTCATCACAGTACACACAAATACATGCCAGTCAGATATCCCTGTTTCGATGGTCGAGCTATTTTTAAAACACATTTGTTGATTTGTTAGAATTAAGTCGATACAGGTAGGTAAATTCGCAGAATTGAAACAAGTTGGCGATTTTATATAACTTTTCGTATAAAGTCATAAATTCATCAAGCGTCGTATTAGCAACTTCCATGTTAAAATCACCCATAACAATAAAATGATCGTAAGCACTAAGATACACATTAAGAGCTTTACCGATTTGAGTAAGGAAATAGCGATTATAGATTAGGTGGTTTGTAGCATTAGATAAGTTACACGAATCCGAGCCATCACTTATTGAAAGATTTTTTTATGTCGCAATGAAGTCAATCTTCAATAAATTGCTGAAAATTTTGAGACAGTAATAACGTTCCTTTTATGTTTAAGTGCAGTCGACTGCGGTTCAAATGTTCTTTAGGGTTACTATTGCTATTGTCAATGAAACCGATATTTCTATCATTAAAGAAGTTTTGCAAGCGGTTGTTTACAATTAACACTTTCTCATTTGCGCTACTATAGTCACTGCGTTGTACCAAACCTGATATAATCACATTGTTTGAGACAGTAATAACGTTCCTTTTATGTTTAAGTGCAGTCGACTGCGGTTCAAATGTTCTTTAGGGTTACTATTGCTATTGTCAATGAAACCGATATTTCTATCATTAAAGAAGTTTTGCAAGCGGTTGTTTACAATTAACACTTTCTCATTTGCGCTACTATAGTCACTGCGTTGTACCAAACCTGATATAATCACATTGTTCTTATCTGTATTTAGATCAAGGGTTAAGTTTAAAATGTTGTTTGCGATCTCATGTGGCTTTGATTTATGTACGTCATTTGTATCACAGTGTAGAATTATATTGTCAGGGGACATGTCCACAGTAGGAATCATATAACTTTTCATACATTTTGTCGTCGCTCCAGAAAACGACTTGACAACAACTTTATGTTCAGTTTCCAACCCTTTACTTCCTTTGTCAAAGAGTCTCCAATAATTTGCGTTACTTTCTTTCGATCTTTGTAGCATTGTGTTTTCCACTGCGTAATGTTGAGACTTCGTCGAACTTCCCTTGGATCGCTAATAGATTCATCAATAAGTGAATGAGCAATTTGAATATCGTGAGTAAATGATGATGATTCTTTATTACTGCGACTTGTTTTCACAGGATCCTTAGGGAAATTGAAATTTTCATCAAGTCTGTTATTATCTTGTGAAATTTTGGTAACCGTCACGGGTAGTGATTTTGTCGTTGCGTTTACTCAAATATTTATTAGATTATTTTTATTTCTGATTTCCTCTTTCAAAAACGAAATGCGGTCTTCTAGAACATTTATCAGTTTAATATTGACCCTGTCCGGAGAGTCTAATACTCGAGGCGAAGATTCAAGTGCTTCCGCTACCACACTACGCACATGCATTTTTAATTTGTCTAAGATCTCAACTTTAGAATACATTTTATCGATAAACAATTCATCACTTTTTTTATTCTTCCCATTAGTCATTGTTGAGGTATCTGTTTGTAAACATAGAGGATTATTTAGAAATCCTTCATGACTTTGTTCAGATTCAATAATAACTATAACTCCTCAAGCGTCCGTATTCGGCGGCTTCTTCTACAATACGAGTGAATGCTTTCAGCCAGTGCGCATTTTTAGGTGTAATGTCCTTTTAAAAATAACTTTCTGGTAACTTCGGGTTAAATAAAAACACAAACTAGTGTATTGAGAAAACATAAGGATATGACCTCTGTCTGGGATGACACAAGCAACAGTCCGTCAGCTAAAATACTCAAACAATTTTTTTTACGATTTGCTAGCAAAATCAAAGCTGGAACTTGACTTAAAATAAAATTGGATAGGATAGAGAATTTAAATGAATTGACTGGCAGTGGAAAGTCACTAGGTATTATTTTTAACAACGTGATTATACGAACAAGACTTAGAATTTTTGTGATCTTGTTCCCAGGCATTTTTCATCAGGCGTGAAATATTTCATTACAGTTATTAACTTTTTAGGCTACAAAAAGCTGTGGAAAATCACGAAGGAAAACAGAATACCAGCCAAAAGGTCATCTGTCATTAAAATTTTAAGAGATTTTGATCCAGTAGGAGTTAAAAGTCGCGCAAAGAACGGCTGAGGCGCCGAATCTACAGTGTATTTGAACCAGACTTTTTATGGCATTTTGACGGCCATGACAAACTAAAACCTTGCGGTTACGATTAATTTGCCTTGAAGTTATACCTACAAATAAACGACCAGAAGTTGTTGTCAACTATTTCTTAAAAGCTGTAACCCAGCTGAACAGACTACTAGAATTTCCACGGTATTTCGGATATTTCCTGACCATGGGAAAAAAAGTGAAAATTTTGCAGGCTACCGGTTGCAGGGCACTGGCCAAGCGATGATATTTGCCAATTTCGATAAAGAGCTAAAAAAACGGACAAGTTCTCAGATATTATGTCCAGGGTTGTAGCTACTATAGGTCCACTAAATCAATAAGATAGATAATGCCTTTTAGGAAATTTCTCTACCTTAAAAACAGCAGCTTTAAGATGAACAAATAATATCTTGTTTTGACTAAAAAAAACACGATGCAAAGTCGAAGGTAATTGAAATTGAAATAGCAGACATCAATATTAATTGGTTAATTATTTATTAGCACTTCCAACCTCGATCCCAGCACCTGTTGTCTCTGTTTATACATCAGACGGCTAGAAGCGCAGCGCGGATGAGAGACAAAAGGCCCCGGGGAAGAGGTTCATTAGAATTAGTATACTAGTTATAGAAAGCATCTGGGTCTTTATCTATCTTTCAAGTCAGCGATAGGAGAGGATAATTTTTTATATTTATTGTGATGTTGTGTTCAGAAAGCTACAGTGATCTTTATTCTTTGTACAAACCTGGAGGAAAAGAAGACACAAGAAGAAACACATTTTTTCTGTATTGTTATAATTCTATAATATTCACATAAAAAAATGATACATTGTGTCCTTTTTCTGTTCGAAACAGTAGAAAAATCAAAAACAATTAGGAATGAAGTTGTATAATGTTGAAATAAATTCGCCTTGTTTTCGAATACTCATATCATAATATAATGTATACCTACACCATTCTTGTACCCAGAGCTCTTTGAGATAACCCTTAAGAGCACTGGGGACGAGAATGTGCTTGCGCCAGTCTAACATAATTGTACAAACTTGTGATGGTAAAAATTAAATAACAACTTAATTAGAAAGTGCTTAAATAATCTCGTTGGTGTACAAATAAAATTACAAACAAAACAAACAAACAAAAAATGTAAAAAATCTCATTCTTGCCAAATAAAATTGGGCGTCAAATTTTTGGTGTTTTTTTTTTAAATTAATTAATTACAATTTAACCGTATTACGGTCGGAATTTTGGGGCTCAATTCGTGGTGCGGGGTGGGGCTATGCATCTTTTAAAGGGGAAGACAAGTGAGCATGAAATTTTGCTTTATGTTTATGTGCTGCAGTTTTTTAAAATAAATTGAATGTAACTTTCGAAATTATTGCACAAAACTTGATAAAATATGAAGTTTTCACATATATAACAATTAATTTCATGCAAAATTTTGACATTTATATTTCTAATAGGTACTTACAAAAAAGTCATCCATTTTACGAACCTTAATAGTTTATAATTTAATAAAAAACCTTCTGACCGCACACCCTTCCCGTTCAACAACTGGTTTAAATGTTTAGTCGAAAAAAACAGCGTATATATCCGCGCATGAACTCCCGTTGTTGTTCTCTTCTGAGAAGTTCCGTAAATCTTGGGAGTACCAGATTCTTAACTCCTCTCCAGCTTTTACTTGTTTATCCAATGTGATGAATGATGAATTACCATTAAATCCAGGAATCTTGTTGTGTTCTTTCTTCTTGCCTTCTGGCATTATAATTTGATCTTCACTATTAGTTATGACAATAAAAATATTTTTTGGATTCTCCCACCCACATCCCCAACGTGTCAAAGCTTTCTTTGGATTGCATGATACTAAGCCACGCATATGTTTGAGCTTGAGCGCGGCAAGTTTGCCATTATGTGTTATTTTAAACTTACCAAACTGATCATTTTTTGTCCCAAAGCAGATGTTAGTTGCTTGTAACTTCCAATCTTTTGCTAAATATTTTTATGACATTAATTAAAAATCTCGTCCCTAGACTTCTTCGAGAAAAAGTCCTGGGAACGAAAATAATCAATAAAAAAAGAAGACGTCAGTTGTTTGTAAATTCTAATTACATCTTAAATATTTTTAAGATATCAATTACCATTCTCGTCCCCAGCTCTTTTTAAAAAAACGAGAATGATCAATTACGTTTCCACTTGAATAGTGGAGTATAGAATAGTTCTTTGAATTTGACTTTGGTTACAACAAGAAGACTACGTACAACAAGTATTTTTATCCAAATCATTTACGCTGTATTTTTTTCTGTCTAAGTCGTAAAAAGTATCCCAGACTGACTGGAAAAAAATTATAAATTCACTATTGCATAAAACTGATATTTGATTATCTTAATAAAAAAACACTGCAGCGACCTTAAAAGGAATTTGGTTCTAAAAATCTCATTTGGATAAAATCATTCTTACCCACTTTTAGATTCATATATACTGAGTAGTGTAGTAAGTAGTGGATACATTTTCTCCGTATACAAGTCTTAACACTAAAGGCGGGTTTCCACTTTCACTATTTTGATTCAAACAATTTCGTTTAAGTAAAAATCCACCTTTATCAAACGTGGTTAATCTTATTGATAAGAGCAAATCTTGATCCGCGCCCTTTGAAATTGGCCACTGTTCTCCAATATTGTTCCATGATTATGCCCAGCAGAAGGCGTTTGCGTATATCGATAAGAAAATGTATCAACCTCCTCCCAGGGCACATTTTTATTTTTTTAGCAATCTGTGATATCGTCGAGGCCACAAAGACAAAAAAAAAAAACCCTGGGGACTAGGTTGTGATTACAATCTCTACTAACCTTTATACTTGCATTTGTACTGTCGGGCATCACATGTGTCTTCGCATTGTCCATATTGACATGGCTTGTGTTTTTCACAATAAAGTCCAAGCTAAACATGAATTGACGTATTTATTAATTTTGTAATGAAAAGAAATTGTAATCTCTTTAATAACAACCGTATGACGTCTTTATGTGCGCAAGAAAAAAAATCGTGTAACAAAAACACGAAAAGGAATAAATAAATAACGAGCGAACACGCGGATTTATCCACGGGTTACCGACTAGTCCCTATACTAATAGCTGTATACGTCTGTTTGTCATACAAAAAGGTAACCGCAGTAGCGAGACTAGCGAGACGAAATGCGGTAAATAAAGGAAGGACGTACATGTGGATTTATCCGCGACCGCCGACTGTTAATTTACAAAATGTGCTACTCGAGAATAAAAAAAACTACGGCTCTTTTTAAATAGTACAAATCTATTGATAAAAATTGCAATTTAAAAATTTAACCAAATGTTTTTAGTAAACAAATGTCATAATAATTTAAATATTTCGTGTAGATAGAGCTCTTCGAGATAAACCTCGTGATTCATGTCAGAGAGCTTAGAAGATGAAAATGAAATTGTGTAGAATCTTTTTAGTTCTGTGCATCGTATTAAAAAAATTAAAGCGTTAGATAAATTCGCAAAATTACATTCACCGGAATCTATTGTATGACTTTCATTAAGTATAGTTTTAGAAACGTTTGACCACAGTATTTGTTCCCCAATTACCCAATCTCGACCGACCCCAAGTCTTTTTTTCTTTTTTGTCACCATTGTCCCAGTGTAATAAAAGAGACAAAAATCCCTGAAATTGAGGGTTTTTTCTCCAAAAGTTTAATTATCTCATTGGCTAAAATCCAAATCCCGTGACTTTTTCCAAAAGAATTAGTGTCAAACTAGAAAAACAGTACTGCTCTTATTTAAAACTTACGTTTTTCATTTTGTTATCTGTTTCAACATGCCTCCAACCTTTCGCTGTCTCTAATGTGACTCCACTCTCGCTATATCGGCTGTGATGCAACATACACAATCGTTCGTCTTCATTGATACTTATACTCTTGCATTTTGGGTATAATACACATTTGATTGCGCAGTCTTGAAAAGTAGCATCCGAAGTTATAGAATGACGACTACCTTTAAGCTTTTTTCCACAGTAGAATTTAGTCCAAGCTGCGTCAAGTTTTCCACAATCAGGTAACCTCAAAATCATACCACTACATACAGATACCAGCACCAGTTTTATTACCTGTTTGAAATTCATAGTGAAAAATTGACTGGACTGTTTACTGCTCGAACGGTCAGAAGTAAATGTTCCTTTTTTGTTAAAATACTTTTAACTCTTTAACCAATATGTCGTGTCTATTTTCATTACCAAAATCACCACCGCGAAATGTATTAGCAAATGTTTTATTAAATTTATATAAGTATTCATATTTAATGGACTGTATCTTTTTCGGTTTAAATAATGTAGTGTGACGTCACTAGGGCGTTCGCATGATCTACTTTGAAACAGTTTTTTAAAATTCTAGTTCACGGTTGAAAGGCAACGAAAAAAATAACACGGAAAGTGTATACCTATTTTTTTCTGAACAAATGCTCCATGAAGCATGCGCATGTGTGTATTTGCATGCGTGGCGTGTTGTTAACGTTCCGCCAGAATATCATAAGCGTAGGAGGTTGATAAACACCTAAGTTTTTTCTGAGGCAAAATGTACTATTTTTTTAATGATTCGAGGCTGAGATTGTTCGCAGTTATGTTCTTAATTGAGAATTTGTAGATATGTATAAACTTGTTAACAGTGAGATACGCTGTTATAAAGGGTTCGAAAAGTAAAAAATTTTAAACATTGTTGGTATTTCTATGCTCATAGATTGTTGTAAAGACTTTTAAAGTAACACGTTACCTTGTCTAAAAGGTTTCTCTTATCTCTGCCTAATCCTTTTCGTAGAACTTCACTCGCTTAAAAACTAATTAACTCTCATGATCATTTCATAATCCCTCTTAATCTCCTGGTGTCTTTTTTTTGTACAATTGACGACCAGACAAACGGCACAGCGCTTGAGAGAAATAAAGCCTTGGGACGAGGTTGAATCTTCTATTTGCTTTCATTGAAACGAAATTGCTACGTGACATTGTACGTGACTATATATATATGACAAGTACGTGACATTGCTTCTTATACCGACCGAAATTACGGCATTCACGTTCTTCGTTCTTAATTTCCAAATAACTACGCGAGTGCATGAATTGGCAAAAAAGTTTATTTTGTTTCCCTAAAAAGTACTGTTAGCAGTTTTGTTAGAAGTAGTGTTTATTTTCATTTCAATGCGAAGTATTAAAATTAAAATTTAATGAATTTTTTAAACTTATATAGTTGCATAGTATAATTTGGTCTGAGCTTGACGTCAATCAGTCATGTTATATCTATCAACCTTTTTTTAAATAGATACCGCAGGTTCCGCATTTTCAGAGTAAAAAAATTGTGGCTTCAATTCCACCCTCGTCCCCAGGGTTTTTTTGCCTTTTCGTCATCTCTCATATCAAAAAGACAAACGTTCCTTGGGACGAGAGTTTTATTCAAGGACAGATTCTGTTCAAGTACGGCTTCTGTTGTAGTGCTTAAAAGAAACTTATATTGAAATTTTAAGGAAATTATTTAGTGCGTGTGAGACTGCCATACCACCAGTAACTCTGAGCCTTGGTGTCAAGTCCGACATCAGCTGGTGGGGTAGGGGAGAAAATTTACAAAGTGGAAAAAAGATGATGATTAACAAATATATATTTAGAGGGCTATAGAATAAATTGTATCGTACATAATGTAGCGGTTCTTTTATTTCCTTTCACGCAGATTCTATTCCATCATTCGCAACTTCTATTGCTACCTACAGTTTAATGACGTCAGTCGTAACTCATAAAGAATGCATAGCCTTGAAAAGTCGCAAATATGGTCTCCAGGGGTTCTTTCCTTTCAGGCATCGAAGACGGCGGCGAACAAAAACCGTCAAGCGCTAGCGGATTTGACACCAGCCAACAAACCCTGGGGACGATGATGTCCACATAAAAATATTTTAACATTTTTTAATGCTGCCATATATGCTAAATCGTCGTACGGAAACAAAATAACGAAGGTTCACCTGTTTCTTGCTGTAGAATGAAAGCGGATTCAAACTTAAGACTTTCAATAAACGCAAAGCGATTCAGATTAATTGTTTGTATGATGTATTGCTTTTATTTCAGCTATCAGAACTTCCATCAGCGGGTGGAAAATTGCCTGCAGGTCAGAAAGCAGGACAACAGCCCATTTGTAAACTTTTATTTTCTTGGCTAAAAAGTCACGTGACAACACGAATCAATATTGGTTGTTAGACTAAGGAAAATTTCACGGAAATTTGCTCGTCGTATTGAAGTCGCATTTGCTATTTGGTGCATAAATATTTCGTGTCTCCTTAACACGACTTTTTTCTCGCGCACACTAGCCTGTCTCGTGGCTTGCTCACCTCAGAGTGCTATTGTGCTTTTCTAGAGGGAAATTGTTTTTGTTATAGGTAACGCACATTTTTGAGGCAGTGATTTTTTAAAATTCACTTGGACGGGAAAATTAAAATGGTAGCAAAGATGACTTTAAATTCCACGCAGCGTCCTTTCAACTATCGTTCGTGATAAAATGTAATTTTCACCTGTTTATTTTTTTAACTATTACAAAAAAAAGAAACAAATTGATGAATTTAAGTGGCTAACTGATGACTACAATTGTAAAATATACAAAAATATAATAATATAGAAATTAATGTCCGAAAAATCAATCATAGATAAACATAAAATACATCTATCTGTCCACCAACAAGATACTGTTTATTTCATTTTGATTAACATACACGCCCTAATTACGGCTGTCTGTAGGTAACAACTTACTGGATTTATCTGCTTTATTTTAAGACCAAGATTAGCTTTGCTATTTCGTTTTTCTTTCAACGGTCAGCATTCCTATCTGCTCTTGTTCCCACGATAATAAGAAGGCGTCCAAACGCTTCTTTTACATGATTGAGCACTCTGGTGGAGGTGGGGGTGTGGCTTGCTCTCCTTCACCAACCTAAAAATACAAATTTTGATTTTACGCCTACAAAACTATAACGCGATTGATTAAAACGTAATGTCGACGATTGACCCATTAACATTGAAAAATAATAAATTACAGTGACGACGCAAGAGTGCCTTGATATCTCTATATGTCTGTTAATCTTTTCATTAGAGATTTTGAAATAAACGAGACATTTCTTTTCATGTTCGAAATTCACACATTAATTACTATCAAAAAACCTAATCAATTCATCTCTGAAACCGAGGAACAAAAGGACTGAATGTAATACGTAATACAAAAAAATTTCACACATAATAGTCTGCCACGCACTAAAATTCTAAATAACATACAGTTAGCTCCCGGTAACTCGAACACCGGATAACTCGAACTTTCATTATCTCGAACTATTTTCTTCGATTTCTTGTACTTATAAAAATCTGCAGTTAAAACTCGAACCTCGAGTAACTCGGACATTCGTTAACTCGACCCATTTTTTGTCCCCCCGCGAGGCCAATATTTTCGGAAAACATAAAACTTTATACTCGAGAAAAGGAAATCAAAGACTAGATAAATGTCAGATTTTTTTTTATATATATTTTATTAACTCCTGATGTAATGCAGCTAATGTTGTCTGCAAACAAAAATTCAATTTACAAGGGACTTGTATTGCTTTTTCCTCACCTTTTCTAGTAACTGTTGCCCTACCTCTTAAAAAAACCGCTCTAACTCAAACTATAATCTCATTTTAGACTAAATTCGACTAAGGCGATTTCGTTTAACACAAACATTTGTTAATTCGAATTACGTTCCCCGGCCCCTTGGAGGTTCGAGTTACCGAGGGCGGAGGGTGTTACAATATAAATTATTAACATGCACTTACAACTTCTGTCATCATATCTGCAGGAGGGTGGCCATACTCCTGCATCTAAATTGAATAAAAAAAGTTACCAATTCACTCTGCAAATAGCCTTACTTATTATGGTAAATCAATAATACGAATCCGCTGGTAAATTGTCTTTGAGCATGTGCATTTTGGAGATAACAAAAGGAACAACTACGACAACAACAACAGCAACAAAAAAACAACAACAACAGCAAAAAAAAACACAACAACAACAGCAAACAAAAACAACAACAATAAAACAAACAACAACAAAAAAACAACAACCAACCAACCAACCTTCTGCATAAGTTCCATGACTTTATCCATTCTTTCTGTTTTCACAGCGTCGCTATCAGTATCTTTTTCCTGCTCGAATAGCAGACATAACTTAGCCACAACTAGTTCCTGACCTTTGTACTTCTCGAGCTCAGCTTTGGAAATTTTGTTCTCGTTTTTCTCAAGCCATGATGGATACTAGGATGAAATGTTAAGGGGTTTTTGTTAGTTAAAATTTTATAATTAAATTTAGGGAAAAAAAGGTTTCAGATAAAAAATAATCAAACACATGGAATTCACAAAATTAATAGTCGTCCTCGTTCTGTATGTCCGTGAGATAAAAGTCGCGGAAATGACACAGGGAATATTAAAAGTGTCTTATGATAATGCCAATATTTTGTTTGTATATTCAAAATTGCTGCCTAATGCAGCTTTATTTCGAACGTCCGTCTGAGTTATTTTATTGCTGCATATTAACAGGCGGACAAAATGCCAAAGATGGTAGATGCAAGTAGTGATGGGAAAATGCGCATGTATTTTTCAACAAAAAATTATTTATACCCATATTCAAATCATATTAACAAATTCATTCAATATCCCTTGTTTTTTTCAGTGCCTACTCAAACTTATCTAAATGCTTTCTTCACAAAACTTGGCAGACTGCAACAAAACAATATACATTATCAAAGCTACTACATCAAAATATTCTGCGAGACCTTATCTTTTATTTCCTTTAGTGACGGATACAACAAATCTTTGGTCAATAGGTTCTGCATCATGCCATGCATCATCGACATAAAAGAATCTCCATCAGGCATCATACCTTCCGTTGGCATACCTCCCATTTCACCTTGCAGTTGCTTCAGCATGTCTTCAAAGCCTGCCTCACCATCAGATGTCTAAAACAACAAAGAAATTAAACGTTCATAGTCAAAGCAGAAAAAATTGGAAAAAATTGGGGTAGGGTCCAGGTATTATGAAACAGGTAAAAAAAAGTTATTTTATCAGAGAAAAGGCTTTTATAATAAATCATTGACACAAAATATAACTTTAAGTATGTTTTTTAGTACGATTTCCATTTTTATTCTTTCATGTCATATAAATTGGACTCCTGTTAACTCTGAAATAAAATGTAAGGATTTATAGGCATTATTTCTTTGTGGTTAATAACTTTCCCAAATGGTATCTTGAATGTGGGTATTATATATGGGTATATATATATTTTGTGAATCAATCAGAATTTATAAAAAGCGTCACAAAAATATTGCTAAAAACTAGTACCATTAAGATACAGATACAAATAGTTACAAATACTTTCCAGCTAATCAAAAACTCACATTCAATCCTTGTAAGTTTTTACTCATCTCATTTAATGTCTTTGCGAAATTTTCATCAATATTAGTGGGTTCTTGAGCTTCACTAGCTGGAACAAAAACAAACAAAATTATAAAGCAGGAAGGTTGATTTTATTTATTCTTTTCTACATTATAATACCCGTATACGTCTGTTTGTCTGTCACGCAAAATGGTAGCTTAGCTGCGCAAGTATAAAAAGGACGAGCGAACCCGTAGATTTTTCCATGGGCTAACAACTAGTTTTTTAATTAGTTACAAAGTCATAGAAACACACACAATGATTAAGCCTATACTGTTTGCAACCTATATCCAAGCTCATGTCATAACATTACTGAAACTTACAATTTGCAGTACTTCCAATATTATCTTTAAACTTTTTAAACTCAGCCATCATTTCGGGATCTTCCTTCGACATTTGTTCCAACACATCAGAAAAACCATCAGCCATTTTCATCAACGAATCGTCTTTCCACAAAGCTTCAAACAATGGATCATTATTAGGATTGTTTCCAGGAGCATGCACACTCGCTGGATGGGGTTCCACCTTTGAGTCATTTCCTGCTTTTGTGCCGGTTGTTGATTCGGTTGATGGCACTGGCTTGTCGAAATCTTCTAGCGCTTCTAAAACAAGAGACCTTCTTCATTTACTAATATCCAGTCTGTTAGGGGTTTAAATTTCAAATGAAATAATGGTAAAACATTTGTCCATAACTGCTTCACCATCACAGCTTTTTTAATCCAGCTGGAAGGAAAACCAATGGTCAAGAAAAATCATCATGATAATCTAAACGTATTAGTTTTTGTATTATAGATAAGTTATTATAGTGTCCACGTCAACATCTACCCCAAGTCTGCTCAAGGGACTCAGATTGTTGAAGTTTCACAATGTGAGTTACCCCTGTAGCTATCACAAGGTCACTAACATTGTAGCCTCATTTTTGTGCTTTGCTTATGTTGTTTAATGCTGACATCAGTGAAAACTAAAAAAAATGCAATAAATTGATTGTTTCCAGAATATTATGTCAAACTGATTTTTGTATCTACATTAGGCTGCCAAAAAAATAATTCTTTTTCAAGTTTATTAAGCTGTTTTACATCAAATAAAGGTAACAAATGACAATATTTTCTAAAATATGTATATCTCTCACACTCTCCTAAACATCATAATATACACCTTGGAGTATAATAAAATTGAAAAACATAAATTTTAAACTATACACAGGGATAAACAAATTTCCAAGAAACATTTTTTGTATAATATATTCTCAATTTTTTGCTGACTAACTTTTTTATCTCAAGTACAAAATTTAGTCTTTTGT
Source organism: Hydractinia symbiolongicarpus (assembly GCF_029227915.1). Classification (NCBI taxonomy): domain Eukaryota; kingdom Metazoa; phylum Cnidaria; class Hydrozoa; order Anthoathecata; family Hydractiniidae; genus Hydractinia; species Hydractinia symbiolongicarpus. Next base: position 25,487,493 of record NC_079877.1, read on the forward strand.
ATAAAGAAAACATCATTCAACCAATACAATAAAGAATTATACAATTTTACTTAATCGCATGTCATAGATGTTTTGTGTGTGCGTGTGTAGGTGCATGCACATGCGATCAGGATTCACACTTCTTGTGACAAGGCTTGCAAGTTTATATATGTCGGGTTTTTTGGCATATATTGATGAAAATATTCTTGAAATATTCTTAAGTTTTTGTTTAATTTCATCTTGAACATTCTCGTAGAGCATACTCTTATTAAAAATAAGGGTGTACCTAAACATTGGAGTGTTAAACAACAACAAAACAAAATCCGGGAAAAAAGGAAAAAACAACAAATCACATTTTTAAACATTTTTTGACGAAAGTGTCACTTTTTTCACTCAATAAGTCAAATTCCCTCAGTCTCTGTTATCTCAATTTTCTCCCTGCCTACTCTACGCTCTGAGAACAAGGGGGCTATTTTTAGGAACACTGTCCTATTCGAAAATATCATTAGAATAAAACTGTAAAAAACGAAAACGTTTTTGCGTTGTTTATATGAGTTGCGTAAGCTAAGTTGGTGTCAGGTTAGGTTACAACAACAGCTCATGCGATACCTTACAAAGTACAACAAATGGTTGGAATTATATAGCATCATCTCAAAGTGAGTGTCAAATAAGGTTAGTAGTTCAAATAAAGATTGATTAGTCTTTGCACAGAGGCAACGTTGGTTAAAATTTTCTACTTCGGACACAAGCAAGAAAAGATAGCTTCACCTTGGTCTGCAGCTTTTTGTAATTTCTGGTAAGTATGAATTAGCAAGATAAATGAATTGAGATTTTTAACAATTTTCTTTCAACTTTTGTGATACGAATTAACAGTAAAGATAAAAAAAATCATCTTTACCCATAAAGCATATTAACGGGAATGATTTTTATAAACATCGTTCGAACTTACTTTTCCTTTCTTTGTATCATTTTACAGATTGCACAACCTAAACAAAATGTTGCCCGGAAAAGAATAGTCCTCGTAAAATTTTTAAACTGCAATATCAGTTGTTAGGAAGAGAGCAATCTGTTGTTGTAAAAGTTAAACACATCCTTTTTGCATGTTTATTCAGTTTCTTTATAATTAACTTGGAGAATAAAATATTCAAACTGTGAAAAATAAATGCTTTTACTGTTTGTACAACAAGAAAAAAGCTCCTAAAAAACAAGTTGTCTATTAGGTTATGCTTTGGTTAGATTCATTGGTGTTTTAATTGATTTATCAAAATTGAGACACTGACTGCAATGCAGGTAAGTACACATAACATTGCTTAGTTAACCTTTATTTCTGCTTTGTATAAAAATGTTTTCAAGATTTTTTACTAGGAGCATATTCGGATTTTTTGATTCTCCTTCTCCGATTTTGCTAGATTTTTTGTTAAGCATAAAAACCCTGGAAATGGAAAAGTGCGTTAAATGATAGAAACCTATATAAATATATGCTGCAAAATGTTTAAAAACAAATGAATATTGTGAATATTTTTGCCCAGGGCTTATTTTTTTGCAATCAAATAGTGGCTAGGGTTGCGCCAGCACGCATATATCAAAAAGTAAAAAAAAAACTCTGGGGAAGAGATTGCATTTTACTAGAGGAATCTTTTCTAATATCTTATTTAAATTGTCTATTGGAGCACATAAGAGTTCTCTTCATATTTGTCTAGAGTATGATGTAAATATTTTGCTTGCAAACATAGGGACCTGTTCCCGTTTCGCAACCCTTTATATATTGATTTGATTTGGGTGTTCGAAAAGAGAATGATGAAACAAACAAAGGAAAATCTACCAACATTCTTATCTTTTCTTTTCTTCGACTCACCCCACAACCACGTTGTGATGTTTTTCGTGCCAAATTCAATCTGTGCAATCGAATGCTTTGTAGCCAGTTTCTGTTACATTGTATTTTAAGGGTTCTATTTAAGGGTTTTAAAGCTCAAACTATATTCATGGGTATGCGCAATTTCCTTTTTGTTTCGATGATCTAATAAGAACGCTCGTAAAAGTACCTTAACAGTCTTTTTATGCTGATCGTAAGTAGTGTTAATTTTTGCAAGGTGGTGGGCATTACACTAAATTTCTCGAGTGGCGTAATTAAGGGTCGGCGTAAAAAAGGCCGAAAGGTAGTTTGAGTGGATAATCAAACATGACGGCAGCTGACTTTGACCATGCGAGATGTTTTCGCAAAATAATGTAACCTTTTTTGAAAAAAATGCATCTTTTTTATGGCCGACTGACGGAGTGAACCTCTTCTGAACCCTCAAAAGGTCGCTAACCAAACACTTTTTTGTGTCACACCTTACTTCATTAACCATCTATTTATTGAATAAAATGTATCAAAAACACACATTTTTGACAAATATGTTTCGCAAAATTTAGAAAAAGCTAGTTTATGGTACCATTTGTAGTAAATCTGCTATTTTTCAATGAGACTAAAAGGCTTCATGTCGTACCATTAATGAACACTTCTAACACACAGAAAGGCATGTTAGACCCCACACACAGCTCTTGTTTACAAACGAAGAAATATGGACAGTCAGGGTAAACACTTAATTAGGCGACAGTAGGCTAATTAGGGCATACCACCTATTTAGGCGACTCATTGTAGCCTAGTTAGGCCATATGTAACCAAGTTAAGACATTACAATATTTAATGGCTTTTCACACATTCCTAAGAAAAAATCGCAAAAAATCTTTGTTCAGAATGGATAGTCTACGCGACCATGATTCCAAAATTGTCACTCGTGCCTTGATATGTTCGCGCAACTAAGAATTATGTTAAAATGAAATATATAACCTAATTAAGTTAAGTGTCGCCTATTTAGATGACGTTTTCGTCCGTTATATTTATTTTTCCCTGTGGCGTGAATGGCTGAAATCCATTATTTAAAACAACAAATAGTGCCACACAAGGTTTGGGACATAAGTTACCAATGCGTGATGCAAATAAGACGATAATTGGTCAAAATTATCTGCAAAGTGGACAGATTTGATTCACATAAAAGTTGTAGTGCGAAATGCAATGATTTTGATGTATTTACAACAGAAAGTTTTCGTTCGCCTAGTTAGACTACGGGTAGCCTAATTAAACTACATCACGTCGCCTAACTAAAGGACTCGCCTAATTAGGTCATGCTGCCTAACTAGGTGTTTACCCTGACTGATGGACATCAATTTTATGTGTTATAGGTTCATACAGGGTTTCAAGAAATATATATAACATTGATGATGATGTGCTATTACCAATCAGTTTTTCAAATTTTAAAATGAATGTGAAATTTTACTGCACTCTCATTATTAATCAAGGAAGACTGTTGTGTTTATATTTTCTGCTACCTACATGATGTTCAATGTTCACAAATTAAAAATCACAACATTATGTCACACAGACAGCACATTTTTTTGTTGGTTGTTCGGTTTTAGCTAAAGCTAGCTAGCTATATAGCTGGCTACGCAAGTTTGTCAGACTTTTTTTGGGCAGGAACCATGTGATTTTACTATTTTAGATAGCTATCTAGCAAGTCCTTTTTAATTTTGTCGTATATTACTGCTACAAAAAGTGATAATTAAGAATTGATTGATTTTAAATTACCGTCAAGTAATGCATCTAAATCGTCCTCTTCGATTTCTTTATCCTTTTTTTCTAAAGATTCGTCAGACTTTTTCTGTTCACTGCTAATCTCCGCCATTATGACCCTATGTTTAGGTAAGTCGTCCACGTATTACTTCCTGAATATAAAGGAGATATAGTATTCAACATGCGTTAGACCTATGTACGTTCCCAAGCCTTGTGGAGATAATGATGTGCTATTCTCCATAAAGCACAAGTGTAGTAGCGTGTAGTAGAGCGTAGCAGAATGTATTTATCTGTAGTAAAGCGTATTTCTCTGTAGTAGAGTGTAGTAGCCTGTAGTAGCTTGTAGTAGAGTGTAGTAGCCTGTAGTAAAGCGTATTTCTCTGTAGTAGAGTGTAGTAGCTTGTAGTAGAGCGTAGTAGCCTGTAGTAGAGCGTAGTAGCGTGTAGTAGAGCGTAGTAGAATGTATTTCTCTGTAGTAAAGCGTATTTCTCTGTAGTAGAGTGTAGTAGCCTGTAGTAGAGCGTAGTAGCGTGTAGTAGAGCGTAGTAGAAGAGCGTAGTAGAATGTATTTCTCTGTAGTAAAGCGTATTTCTCTGTAGTAGAGTGTAGTAGCGTGTAGTAGAGCGTAGTAGCGTGTAGTAGAGCGTAGTAGAATGTATTTCTCTGTAGTAAAGCGTATTTCTCTGTAGTAGAGTGTAGTAGCCTGTAGTAGCTTGTAGTAGAGTGTAGTAGCGTGTAGTAGAGCGTAGTAGAATGTATTTCTCTGTAGTAAAGCGTATTTCTCTGTAGTAGAGTGTAGTAGCCTGTAGTAGAGCGTAGTAGCGTGTAGTAGAGCGTAGTAGAAGAGCGTAGTAGAATGTATTTCTCTGTAGTAAAGCGTATTTCTCTGTAGTAGAGTGTAGTAGCCTGTAGTAGCTTGTAGTAGAGTGTAGTAGCGTGTAGTAGAGCGTAATAGAATGTATTTTTCTGTAGTAAAGCGTATTTCTCTGTAGTAGAGTGTAGTAGCGTGTAGTAGAGCGTAGTAGCGTGTAGTAGAGCGTAGTAGAATGTATTTCTCTGTAGTAAAGCGTATTTCTCTGTAGTAGAGTGTAGTAGCCTGTAGTAGAGCGTAGTAGCGTGTAGTAGAGCGTAGTAGAATGTATTTCTCTGTAGTAAAGCGTATTTCTCTGTAGTAGAGTGTAGTAGCCTGTAGTAGAGCGTAGTAGCGTGTAGTAGAGCGTAGTAGAAGAGCGTAGTAGAATGTATTTCTCTGTAGTAAAGCGTATTTCTCTGTAGTAGAGTGTAGTAGCCTGTAGTAGCTTGTAGTAGAGTGTAGTAGCGTGTAGTAGAGCGTAGTAGAATGTATTTTTCTGTAGTAAAGCGTATTTCTCTGTAGTAGAGTGTAGTAGCGTGTAGTAGAGCGTAGTAGCGTGTAGTAGAGCGTAGTAGAATGTATTTCTCTGTAGTAAAGCGTATTTCTCTGTAGTAGAGTGTAGTAGCCTGTAGTAGAGCGTAGTAGCGTGTAGTAGAGCGTAGTAGAATGTATTTCTCTGTAGTAAAGCGTATTTCTCTGTAGTAGAGTGTAGTAGCCTGTAGTAGAGCGTAGTAGCGTGTAGTAGAGCGTAGTAGAAGAGCGTAGTAGAATGTATTTCTCTGTAGTAAAGCGTATTTCTCTGTAGTAGAGTGTAGTAGCCTGTAGTAGCTTGTAGTAGAGTGTAGTAGCGTGTAGTAGAGCGTAGTAGAATGTATTTTTCTGTAGTAAAGCGTATTTCTCTGTAGTAGAGTGTAGTAGCGTGTAGTAGAGCGTAGTAGCGTGTAGTAGAGCGTAGTAGAATGTATTTCTCTGTAGTAAAGCGTATTTCTCTGTAGTAGAGTGTAGTAGCCTGTAGTAGAGCGTAGTAGCGTGTAGTAGAGCGTAGTAGAATGTATTTCTCTGTAGTAAAGCGTATTTCTCTGTAGTAGCCTGTAGTAGCTTGTAGTAGAGTGTAGTAGCGTGTAGTAGAGCGTAGTAGAATGTATTTTTCTGTAGTAAAGCGTATTTCTCTGTAGTAGAGTGTAGTAGCCTGTAGTAGCTTGTAGTAGCGTGTAGTAGAGCGTAGTAGAAGAGCGTAGTAGAATGTATTTCTCTGTAGTAAAGCGTATTTCTCTGTAGTAGAGTGTAGTAGCCTGTAGTAGCTTGTAGTAGAGTGTAGTAGCGTGTAGTAGAGCGTAGTAGAATGTATTTTTCAGTAGTAAAGCGTATTTCTCTGTAGTAGAGTGTAGTAGCGTGTAGTAGAGCGTAGTAGCGTGTAGTAGAGCGTAGTAGAATGTATTTCTCTGTAGTAAAGCGTATTTCTCTGTAGTAGAGTGTAGTAGCCTGTAGTAGAGCGTAGTAGCGTGTAGTAGAGCGTAGTAGAATGTATTTCTCTGTAGTAAAGCGTATTTCTCTGTAGTAGCCTGTAGTAGCTTGTAGTAGAGTGTAGTAGCGTGTAGTAGAGCGTAGTAGAATGTATTTTTCTGTAGTAAAGCGTATTTCTCTGTAGTAGAGTGTAGTAGCCTGTAGTAGCTTGTAGTAGCGTGTAGTAGAGCGTAGTAGAAGAGCGTAGTAGAATGTATTTCTCTGTAGTAAAGCGTATTTCTCTGTAGTAGAGTGTAGTAGCCTGTAGTAGCTTGTAGTAGAGTGTAGTAGCGTGTAGTAGAGCGTAGTAGAATGTATTTCTCTGTAGTAAAGCGTATTTCTCTGTAGTAGAGTGTAGTAGCCTGTAGTAGAGCGTAGTAGCGTGTAGTAGAGCGTAGTAGAATGTATTTCTCTGTAGTAAAGCGTATTTCTCTGTAGTAGAGTGTAGTAGCTTGTAGTAGAGCGTAGTAGCCTGTAGTAGAGCGTAGTAGCGTGTAGTAGAGCGTAGTAGAATGTATTTCTCTGTAGTAAAGCGTATTTCTCTGTAGTAGAGTGTAGTAGCCTGTAGTAGAGCGTAGTAGCGTGTAGTAGAGCGTAGTAGAATGTATTTTTCTGTAGTAAAGCGTATTTCTCTGTAGTAGCCTGTAGTAGCTTGTAGTAGAGTGTAGTAGCGTGTAGTAGAGCGTAGTAGAATGTATTTTTCTGTAGTAAAGCGTATTTCTCTGTAGTAGAGTGTAGTAGCCTGTAGTAGCTTGTAGTAGCGTGTAGTAGAGCGTAGTAGAAGAGCGTAGTAGAATGTATTTCTCTGTAGTAAAGCGTATTTCTCTGTAGTAGAGTGTAGTAGCCTGTAGTAGCTTGTAGTAGAGTGTAGTAGCGTGTAGTAGAGCGTAGTAGAATGTATTTCTCTGTAGTAAAGCGTATTTCTCTGTAGTAGAGTGTAGTAGCCTGTAGTAGAGCGTAGTAGCGTGTAGTAGAGCGTAGTAGAATGTATTTCTCTGTAGTAAAGCGTATTTCTCTGTAGTAGAGTGTAGTAGCCTGTAGTAGAGCGTAGTAGCGTGTAGTAGAGCGTAGTAAAAGAGCGTAGTAGAATGTATTTCTCTGTAGTAAAGCGTATTTCTCTGTAGTAGAGTGTAGTAGCGTGTAGTAGAGCGTAGTAGCGTGTAGTAGAGCGTAGTAGAATGTATTTCTCTGTAGTAAAGCGTATTTCTCTGTAGTAGAGTGTAGTAGCCTGTAGTAGCTTGTATTAGAGTGTAGTAGCCTGTAGTAGAGCGTAGTAGAATGTATTTTTCTGTAGTAGAGAGTGTTTTTCTGAAGCAGAGTGTAGTAGCCTGTAGTAGCTTGTGTGGTACGGCGCTGTAGTAGAGTGTAGTAGCCTGCTGTGCAACATAGGCATTCACATTTAGAATGTGACTAAGAAGCCAATTACAATTCATCACTATACAAGCTTTATATACAAGAAGTACCAAAAAGACGCAGGGGCTTACAGCAGTTAAGATTCATACAAATAGTTTCAGAAAATATTCTAACATGTCAGTCGAAGTGAACTGGCGAAAACAGCGTTCAAATGACTACCATCGCCATAATGGTCTCGCATTATATATAAACGAAAAAATATCTGAACATCTTTGCACAAAGAGATTCTGATGTAGGTCGATTCGCCATAATATCAGATACAAAGAACCAAATTTAGCAGACACGCCTAAATATTCCTTTTCAATTTCACATCTTGTGTTTTACTGCGTTCACCCAGCGACTTTGAAATACCTAGAATGCACAACATGGCTCTCCAGGCAATAAGTGTTTACCCAAAAATTATCAGTTTGTTTGAGCCTTACAGAATACATTACAAGCAATGTATGTTCTAAGTACAATGAGTGAATCCGAGTGGTCAGTACTACGGCAGTATTTATATACAGATCGTCATTTGCTCTCAAATGAATCCGCGGAAACTAAGGTTTCTCTTGATGGTTAAATGTCTAGTTGTGGTTTTATGGGAAAATAGCCGAAAATGCAGTACTTTTAAGCTGCAACTTGAACAATGGGTTTGTAATGTCATCCATACTTCATAATTTTCACGTGCAGAAATTGTTACTCCAAAAATTGCTCTACCGTGTTTGGCATTTGCGAAAAACTACAACAGAGTTCATAGTAAAAGTGAATGACGCGTTTTCATTGTGGTTCAAATATCCAAACGCAATGCATGATAGTCTTACACCGAGTAAAATAAAGCCACATCTGCATATGTTTGGATCTTACAAAGAGTTTTTTAATCACAAAATCAAGTTTAGTTAGTAGGAAAACAAGGAATAATGGGCGATTCGTCAGTGTTAATCAGATTATCACATGCAAAGAAGCAAGCTTAGCAGACCCGTAAAATATTTCTTTTCAATTTCACATCTTGTGTTCTACTGTGTTCACCCAACGAGTTTGAAATACCTAGAATGCACACCATGGCCCTCCAATACAACAAAAAGTGACTATCCATACATCATCAGTTTGTTTGAGCCTTACAAAATACATTACAAGTAATGTATGTCCTAAGTACAATGAGTGAATCCGAGTGGTCAGTACTACGCCAGTATTTATATACAAATCTTCATTTGCTCACAAGTGAATCCGCGGAAACTAAGGTTTCTCTTGATGGTTAAATGTCTAGTTGCGGTTTTACGGCAGAACAGTCGAAATTCCAGTACTTTCAAGCTGGAACTTGAACAATCAGCCTGTAATGTCATCCATAATTCATAATTTTGATTGCAGAAATTGTTACTTTAAAAGTTGCTCTACCGTGTTTAGCATTTGCAAAAACACTACAACAGACTTCACGGAAAAAGTAAATGAAGCCTTTTCAATGAGGTTCTTATGTCCAAACATAATGCACGATAGCCCTACACTGTGTGAAACGAAACTAAATCTGGATGCGTTTGCATCTTACAAAGACTTTTTTAATCACTAAATCAAGTGTAGTTAGTAAGAAAACAAGGAATAATGGGTGATTCGTCAGTGTTAATCATAGTACAAGATACAAAGAAACAAATTTAGCTGACACGCCTAAATATTCCTTTTCAATATCAAATCTTGAGTTTTACTGCGCTCACCCAGCAAGTTTGAAATACCTAGAATTTACAACATGGCTCTCTAAAAAAGCAAAACGCGGTTATCCATACATGATCAGTTTTTTTAAGCCTTGCATAATACGTTACAAGCAATGCTGCGCAAATTAGGCTTTATCTTGATTGTTAAACGTCTAGTTGTGGTTTTACGGAAGAACAGTCGAAATATCAGTGCATTTGAGCTGAAACTTGAACAATGGGTTTGTAATGTCATCCACCTATATTCGAATGCCCGTATACGTCCGTCCGTCCGTCTGTCACGCAAAATGGTAGCTTAGCTGCGACGGGCGAACCCGTGGATTTTTCCACGGACTAAAGACTAGTACTACATAATCTCCAAGTGCTGAAATTGTTACTCCAAAAATTGCTCTACCGTGTTTGGCATTTGCGAAAAACTACAACAGAGTTCATAGTAAAAGTGAATGACGCGTTTTCATTGTGGTTCAAATATCCAAACGCAATGCATGATAGTCTTACACCGAGTAAAATGAAGCCACATCTGCATATGTTTGCATCTTATAAAGAGTTTTTTAATCACTAAATCAAGTGTAGTTAGTACGAAAACAAGGAATTATGGGTGATTTGCCAGTCTTCATCATAATATCACATACAAAGTAACAAATTTAGTTGACACGCCTAAATATTCCTTTTCAATTTCACATTTTGAGTTTTACTGCGCTCACCCAACGAGATTGAAATACCTAGAATTCACAACATGGCTCTCCAAAAAAGCAAAGAGCGTTTATCCATATATGATCAGTTTGTTTGAGCCTTACAGAATATATAACAAGCAATGTATGTCCTAAATACCATGAGTAAATCCGAGTGGTCACTATTACGCTAGTATTCATACATCAATCGTCAATTTCTCACAAGTTAATCTGCGCATATTATGTTTGCTCTTGATTGCTAAATGTGTAGTTGTGGTTTTATGGAAGAATAGCCGAAAATTCAGTACTTTCAAGCTGGAACTTGAACAATCGGCCTGTAATATCATCCATACTTCATAATTTTTAATTGCAGAAATTGTTACTTTAAAAATTGCTCTACCGTGTTTAGCATTTGCAAAAACACTACAACAGACTTCACGGAAAAAGTAAATGAAGCCTTTTCAATGTGGTTTTAATGTCCAAACGCAATGCTTGGTAGTCTTACACTGTCTGAAACGAAACTAAATCTGGATGAGTTTACATCTTACAAAGAGTGTTTTATCAGTAAATCAGGTGTAGTTGGTAGATGCACAAGGCGCATAAAGGTCGATTCGCCAGTGTTCGTCATAATATCAGATACAAAGAAACAAACTTAGCAGATACGCCTAAATATTACTTTTCAATTTCACATCTTGAGTTTTACTGCGCTCACCCAGCGACTTTAAAATACCTAGAACTCACAACATGGCTCTCCAAAAAACAAAAAGCGTTTATCCATATATGATCAGTTTGTTTGAGCCTTACAGAATACATTACAAGCAATGTATGTCCTAAGTACAATGAGTGAATCCGAGTGGTCAGTACTACGCCAGTATTTATATACAGATCGTCATTTGCTCTCAAATGAATCCGCGGAAACTAAGGTTTCTCTTGATGGTTATATGTCTAGTTGTGGTTTTATGGGAAAATAGCCGAAAATGCAGTACTTTTAAGCTGCAACTTGAACAATGGGTTTGCAATGTCATCCATACTTCATAATTTTCACGTGCAGAAATTGTTACTTTAAAAGTTGCTCTACCGTGTTTAGCATTTGCAAAAACACTACAACAGACTTCACGGAAAAAGTAAATGAAGCCTTTTCAATGAGGTTCTTATGTCCAAACATAATGCACGATAGCCCTACACTGTGTGAAACGAAACTAAATCTGGATGCGTTTGCATCTTACAAAGACTTTTTTAATCACTAAATCAAGTGTAGTTAGTAAGAAAACAAGGAATAATGGGTGATTCGTCAGTGTTAATCATAGTACAAGATACAACGAAACAAATTTAGTTGACACGCCTAAATATTCCTTTTCAATATCACATCTTGAGTTTTACTGCGCTCACCCAGCAAGTTTGAAATACCTAGAATTCACAACATGGCTCTCCAAAAAAGCAAAACGCGGTTATCCATACATGATCAGTTTTTTTAAGCCTTACAGAATACGTTACAAGCAATGCTGCGCAAATTAAGCTTTATCTTAATTGTTGAATGTCTAGTTGCGATTTTACGGAAGAACAGTCGAAATTCCAGTACTTTTAAGCTGGAACTTGAACAATCGGCCTGTAATATCATCCATACTTCATAATTTTTAATTGCAGAAATTGTTACTTTAAAAATTGCTCTACCGTGTTTAGCATTTGCAAAAACACTACAACAGACTTCACGGAAAAAGTAAATGAAGCCTTTTCAATGTGGTTTTAATGTCCAAACGCAATGCTTGGTAGTCTTACACTGTCTGAAACGAAACTAAATCTGGATGAGTTTACATCTTATAAAGAGTGTTTTATCAGTAAATCAGGTGTAGTTGGTAGATGCACAAGGCGCATAAAGGTCGATTCGCCAGTGTTCCTCATAATATCAGATACAAAGAAACAAACTTAGCAGATACGCCTAAATATTACTTTTCAATTTCACATCTTGAGTTTTACTGCGCTCACCCAGCGACTTTGAAATACCTAGAATGCACAACATGGCTCTCCAAAAAACAAAAAGCGTTTATCCATATATGATCAGTTTGTTTGAGCCTTACAGAATACATTACAAGCAATGTATGTCCTAAGTACAATGAGTGAATCCGAGTGGTCAGTACTACGGCAGTATTTATATACAGATCGTCATTTGCTCTCAAATGAATCCGCGGAAATTAAGGTTTCTCTTGATGGTTAAATGTCTAGTTGTGATTTTATGGAAAAATAGCCAAAAATTCAGTATTTTAAGCCGCAACTTGAACAATGGGTTTGTAATGTCATCCATACTTCATAATTTTCACTTGCAAAAATTGTTACTCCAAAAATTGCTTTACCGTGTTTGGCATTTGCGGAAAACTACAACAGAGTTCATAGTAAAAGTGAATGACGCGTTTTCATTGTGGTTCAAATATCCAAACGCAATGCATGATAGTCTTACACCGAGTAAAATGAAGCCACATCTGCATATGTTTGCATCTTACAAGAGAACGGACTGCGCTTTCAACCCTATTTGGTCCGAGGTTTTTCGAACATATTATGACCGGAGGAGGGGCGGAATCAGCCCCCCCCCCTCAATAACTTCTCATAGCCTTGATCAAATTGAATCAAACTTGGCACACTTTCACTACGTGACAAAAGGAAGAAAATGGCAGCAATATATTTTTTCTTGCTTCAGCACGTTTTCTGTGACGTCATCAAGAGCTTGAAATTTGTTTAAAATGGCACTATCTACTTAAAATTCAATTGCTTTAGTTCTAGAGTGATTTTTTACATTCTGTTTGAATTTTCCCGAGGCTACTTAACATATATTACGGTTTTTACAGAGATCGTATGCAAAATTGTCAAATATTGCCCGAAAATCCGTTTTTTCTGATTTTCGGGTAAAATTCGAAATAATCGGGAAATCGGATTAATCACGTGAGCAAAGCGTGCAAAAAGATTCTTCTTGATGAAACAAAGTTGTGTTGTAAGTTGCAAGTTCCAGACATAAACCTAACAAGAGTTATTTTATTTTCCCTATTACAAGGGTTTTATAGAGATTTTTAGGGGTAGTTTCGAGTAATAGCCAATATCAAAGCTTCTGTATGGGTGTCTAATAGATAAATATTGAAACTCAGTAAGTAAACTTAAACTTTGCCATCATCCAAAGAAGATTTGCCACCACTTGTGATAAGTATGCTCTTTAATAAAAGGTGTGTTAAGTCATTCAATACTTCTATTTGTCACATTTATAACATTGCAGCTATTACATTAAATTTAAAAATGACACGGGACTTAGTTCGTTAGGGCTTTTAGCATTTTGTGACAATCATTTATTCTGCCGACAAATATATATATATATATATATATATATATATATATATATATATATATATATATATATATATATATATATATATATATATATATATATATATATATATATATATATATATATATATATATATATATATATATATATATATATATATATATATATATATATATATATATATATATATATATATATATATATATATATATATATATATATATATATATATATATATATATATATATAATATATATATATATATTTGTCGTATATATTATATATATATTGAACAGTTTGACTGAAAAGCCCCTGATTTGTATTGAGTACCCTCTTGTCGCTGGAATTCATCCTGCTTCTTACAACGCGAACATTTCTTCTCCTTCCGACGTAGTTTTACAGTTTCTTGGTTCTTATACTCAGCATTCTTTATGCGCTCATTATCGATTGCTTTCCACTTGTTTCGCATGGTTTCAGTGTACTGCAGGGGGCATTTTTTGAATAAACTTGGTAGGGTGTAATTTATACCACTATTGAAGATGCATACACCAAGACTGATTCCAAGCGATATTTCTTCAGGAGAGAGATTTGAATGAGGAACTATCACCGTCGCCAATGAAAGGTAAATAACGAATGTTGTGTTTCTCTAATGACCGCATACATCTCGACGACTCCGTCTGATTCTATTTTCTAAGAAAAAAAACACAACATTATATACAGCCCAAACTTCCAAATTTTTTCCCCATTAATATAGTTAGAAGTATTTAAAAACAATCCCTGGGAACAAAGTTGATCACACTAAATAACAACTTACATGAGGGCTTTCATCATGGTTCAAAAAACAATCAGGTTCATGATCACAATACCAATTGAGATAATCCAGTTGAGTTATTTCATTAGTGCTTTTCTTATCTTGCATGTGATTACAGAGTCTGCAATAACTATTTTTAAAAACAATATCTAGGACTTGCCCTGTACTATCGGCTATTGCGCCAGAAATTCCCTGAAAAGATGTCCAACCCCTTTTCTTCCACGAACCATCAAAACACATAGCGACGTTCCCGGGCTCGTTTTTATCTTCACACCCGCTAGTTCTACTTTTTCTAGCGTAGTTCGCAGCATTTGAAAGGTTTTCCTGAAGTGTATCAAAAGCTTTCAATTCTAGTAACTTTGCTTGTTCTGCAAAGCACGACTTCGATAACGGTGTTGCTAAACCCAAAACAGAACATATTTTCTCCAACCCATTTCTACCTTTTCCAATAACTCTTGCACCAATTACGCTTTGTCTGTTGATGTCATAGGTATAACCAGATTTCTCAGTTGTGTACAATCCTTTACTCGAGACTAAACTAATACAATGTTTGTTCACACAAATAAAATGAAACTTCGTATCCAGTCCCGCTCTGAAAGATTTTTCTTCACGAACCTTCAATTTATCATGGTACATCTTACACACAGCAACATCGCTCAAGTAATTTTCCAAGGCTTCGATTGATATTATCCAGTGATGAACAGCCTTGGAAAATTGTTTATCATCCATAACCTCGATTTCACTTTCTGATTTTTCTTCTTCGTCAGACGAGCTGAATTCATAACTTCCTATTTTGCTTTGACTGACAGAAGCTTTGTTTTCATTTTCAAAATTAACTTGGATCCCTTGTTCTCGCAGTAATTTATCTTGATCATACCAAGATCCTTTATCCAATACCTTTAGCTCTTTTTGTTTCTCGGAATCAAATTTCCATTGTTTATTTTTCCTTTTTTTCTTAAAGTTTTGAATGGATTTCTACGATAATTTGACGATTTCGAAGACATTTTCACGATAACAAAAAGAAACATAGTAAAATGTTCCTTAAAAATCCTCCTTTAAAAATGGCCTGTCGTTTATAATTCACCTTTTCCGAATTTTTTTTCTTTGATGTGCCGCAGCTCAATTTTTTAAAGAAAATTGATAAATCATAAAAATCTCATATTCATACATCAAACAAACAACCTACTACAACACGTTTTTCAATTTTGTACTAATTAACCGGCTCGGAGATGAGGCTTATTGGTACAAGTCGAAAATTAAGAAGGCTGTGACAGGTCGGAGGGCTATAGCCCCCCCCCCTTTTTTTGCCAACAAATTTTTTTTTGGCTAAAATTTTCAAGAAAATAAATAATTACAACCAGAAATATGAGAAGAGAGATATGGCATATGAGTTGTGCCCGTGGCCTGCCTCTATACACTTTTTCTGTATGATTTGCTTTCTCTAATGTTTTTTTAAGGTCGCTCGAACAGGGAGATTTTAAAAAAGTCTATTTGCTGCAAACGGAAGAATGCTGTTCACTCTTGTCGCGTAAAATTTAAAATCGTTTACAACCAAAACAAATATGGTGCTTACAGCAAGGCAAATTATTTTATTGCTTTTGTTGCGAAGGCGGTAGAAACGTAAATATACTCGCGTAGCTAAAAGAAGATTCTGGGTTCGTCAAATCTACAAGGAGAGAAAAATAAAAGGAGAATATCATCTCCTGGACGAATGCTGGTGAATAAGCGAAAATTACGTAGTATACTAAAATAGATTTTGCGCATGTGCAGATGCATGGTCGCTTATTCGTGCGACAACGGCGAATGAAGTGTGAACCGGCCTTTAAGTTTACATTGTTATTTGTGTGTTAAGGCTGTAAAAGAGAACAGAGAGAAGAGAACTTTTCTTTTGCGTACATTAACAAAGTGTCATCTGCAGGCGCCACTATTAATAATAACTATATCTGAATTTTAGCCCCCCTCACTTTTAAAACAATGGTGTCATTAAAACTGCAATTTCCCGGACTAAGGGTCTGGATCTCAGTAGGCGGGTAAGAAGTTTCTTCGGTAAGCGGGATCAATTTATGTCGATTCGGCATAATTTTCAAAAATAAACAATAGATTCTTATCACAATAAACAATAGAAACTTATCACATGGTAGTTTTCCACCCGAGGCAGTGTCCACGCTATGCTTTTAAAAGTGGAGGGCCCATGCTACTGCTACTTTAGAGTCAACCCGAGGATCAACAAATATTACTTAAAGTTTTTTGAAGTTGAAAAAGTCAGTGTTTTTAGCCAACCTAGAGCTGTGAAATTCACAAATCAGCGGGTAAAATTTAAAGATGTTTTTTAAATTTTACAAAAAAAAACTATAGATAACAAATAGTATATCATCAGATAAATAAAATCCAATTCACTAAATTTACCAAAAATGTTTTTCCTTAGTGGTTTCGAGGCAACGAATTCGTTAGCTTTGTTGACGAAAGATATTTTATCCGTAAGCCTTTTATGGAAAGAAAGCACAGCCAAAAAAAAGAAATAAATGGGGGGGGGCGGACCCTGCCAGGGAAAAGTTTTCATGATCATGCTGAAATATTTCCCCGCTAACCAAGAAAATATTACATAAACATATAATTATGCTGAATATGATGTTAAGGTCAAAAACATCAAACATCACAGGAAACGTGTATTGAATCTTCTCTTTTATTGCCGCCTCATAAGATTTTTTTGCCCGGCAAAATCCCCCTTTTCGTTTTTTTGTGTGCTACTTAATTTCACATGTATGTAAACAAAGTATGACGTTTCATCCGGGTCTGTTTTTTAATTCTAAGCTTACATACGGGTATTTTATTTTACTAACGTTTTGTGCAGCGTTTCGCCAGCGTGGTCACTTTCGGGTTGAACATTGCCGAAGATTGTTGTGTGACAAAACAAAAACAAGGTATATATATATATGTATATAAATTTAGCTTGAGTTTCATTTTTTTACTCCTAAGTTATTGAATGCAAATGTTCTTTTTTTTGCTTCATGTTCCTAATGAAGAAAAATATTGTGTTAATTATAAATTGTAGTTATTTTGGAATCTGATTTTTTTGTACTTTTTCTTTTCGTGTTGTATAGCTAGCTAGTTAGCTACCTTTAGCCATGGTCTGAATTTTCTGTGCTTGTTTATTTTTTACTCTCAAAATTTAATATCAGAAGATAGTTCTTACAGCTGAGGATACAAAGAAAAAAACCCATTGGGCTATCAAGTTTGAGTAACCTGGGGAGTAGTTGGCAATAGGTGGCAGGAGGATAGACGTAGCTTAGCTTATATAGAATGAAGTATGAGTGATAGAGGTATGGTACCTTAAAAAAACTGTGCTGCGAAGAATATGAAATTTAAAAATTTGTGTTGCGGAGTGGGTGAGAGGGCCCCCCTAGGTTCGCAAGCGAAAATTTTTAGATGCCCCTTTCGGTTGAAACCTATAAAACAAGAAGTTACCACATGCTCCATGGTAATCAATTAAACGGTTTTAATTTCGCCAAATTGAAAAAGGTTTAATTTCCTGAAACATAACCTGGGGTTTCTGCATTAGCAGTACCACATTGTGTTTCGGACGCAATATTGTATGGGCCAGTGACATTTTGACCTGATCAGAAAATGTTTAAGAATATTAAACAGAACAAAAATGGTATCATGGCATCAGTGTACAGTTCGGGTTAAGTTACAAAAACGGAAAATATTTTTTTATCGGAAAATTATTTCCTGGTTTAGAAATTATATATGAGATTTCATGATAAAATTTTTTCATTTTTCTGAAATTTTTTCTGATTGAACTCAAAAAATGAATGGTATATATAATATATATGAAGATTTTCAGTAAGTTTCCTATTACATATATATTGAAATAATTTCCGTTTCTGTAACTTAGACCGCACTGATGTATGCTCACCAGCAGGGTTTAAAAAGCTCTCCAATCCCCCTTAATGTTAAAAACAGCCCTTTGTGGCTGAGCAACGTAAACGATTACACATGACGTACTCAGGGTGTCTAGTGCACCCTGAAAACCATAAAAACCCTGAAAGGCCCTGAATATCATAAAAATTAGCCAAAAAACACTTAAAGCCCTGAATAATTATTTCTCTTTCAGTTTGCAATAATTTTTTATGTGAAAAAGTTCAGGGAAAGTAATATAACCTTATGTAGAAACTTTGTTCTATGAGTTATATTTATACTAAGTGGAAATGTTACATTCATAATATTCATATAATATTATATTCAGTGGAAATATTTTAACACTAGTCGATTAGGCCCGTGGAAAAATCCACTTAGGCAGAAAAACAATTGAAAAGTTCTGTCATTTGAATTTTGATGACATCAGCTAATATTTCAGTATATTGAAAATGCCTTTTACTAAAAAACATAATCTGAAAATGCATAAAAAGAAAGTATATAAGTCATAATTTAACAAAAAAGTTCTTAAAATCTAACACAAAATATCAAATGTCAAATCGCATGAAATCCTCCCAACAAAACTTCAGACAAAATATGAAAAACAATGGCGTGCAAGGTGTAAAATCTAGTTAGTAGAAAGTTACAACATTGACAGTCACAACCCAGACAGTTACGACAACAATAATAATAATGTCAGAAATAACACATATCTCTAATATGTATACATCTTATTATGTGATTATGTTGAAAACCTTCAATATTTTAATCTGAAGTGTCGAAAAGAAAGGCTTGCAACAGTAAGCACAGATCTATGAAATAAGTTCTTTACGCATTTTTAACATTGTCTTTTCCCTAAATGCTTATACAACAATACAACCTGAACAATATCAAAAAGCCAAACTTTAACAAACTTTGAAAAATCATTTATTCGGTTGCATACCATCCTCTCCCGCAAAAATATGCACAAAATGTAAAAATTAACCGGTTAACAAAACAATTTTTTGTCTAATGATCCGTACCGACTTTACCAAACATTTTAGCCTGAAATGTCGAAAAAGCAATGAGCAAGGAGTAAATTTCAAATCAACAAAAATCATTATTTTGAAAACATTGTATATATATATATGGTCCTTCCTCACAAAAGTTTACAATAAATGTTGAACACAAAGGTTTATGAGGAGCAAATCAAAATATGAACAAAAATCAGTTCAATTGGCATGTTCTATATTGTCTTCAGCCATAAAATCTTCCACAAAATTGATATGAAACCCATCAAATTCACCTCAGAAAAAGCAGTCATTTAAATGCATACAAAAATACAACTTGTAGAATATCAAATTATTATTTTTAGTATATATAATTGCATATGGTCCTCCCTCACAACAGTTAAATTTTTGCACTAAATTTGAAACACAAAATACAAATTCTAAATAATTCCTATGGTTTTCCTCAAAAGTTTAATCAAAATATAAAAGATGAGAGGTGAACGACAAAATCAAAGTTTGCAGAATTAAATTATTTTGGTATATATATGTCTATTGATATATGCCCTTTATAACAATATTTCAATCCAAAATGTGAAAAAGAAAAACAGTTTGCAACAAAATCAGTTATTCTGATGATATTGCATACACTTTTTCTCCACAAAAGTGTAAAAAAAGAATGGTTGTAGGAAATACTTCTGATTCAACAAAAATCAGTATTTGCATCTTGTACTCATTAAATATTATCCAAAATTTCAAAAAACTGCGTACAGAGTCCTGCCCGGTAAGAATTTATACAAAATATAAAAAAAAAAAAGTTTTTTCAGTGTTGTACTCCCTCAAAAAAGTTGAAACTTTTCTTAATTGAGACAAAATGCCATAAACAAAAACATTTTAGTCAGAACATCTAGAACAACAAAAATCACTACACTTAAGGTACCAGAATTACTACATGTTAAATAAAAATCGTTTCGTCATATTGCATGTAACCGATGTATATAAGTTTAGTTACACAAAATGTGAAAAATACATTATTTGCTTACACAAATTGTGAAAAATACATTATTTGCTTAAAAACAGTCCTTAAACTCTTTTTAAATATTATGTAATACTTTTTTAAAAGTTGTTGTGGCTTGTTAAAATGCTTAAAAAAAAAGGCTTAAAATGTCAATTAAAATAAGTTACAGTCACATTCTTAGCAAAGACCACTAAGATTAGCTTACATGTAAAAAGCAACATAAAACTGAAGCTAACATACAGCAGCTAATAGCTGGTCACTATAAACTGGAGACTTAGCTAGGTGTAAAGAACATGGCTACATATTTATAAATTCCTAGCTACCTAGCTAGTTGTTGTTGGTGTGGTTGATGCTAGCTAACAAACATGTCTCGCATCAATAATATCATCAAAACTTTAAAAAACATAAACAAACCTTACAGTAACCTTTCTATACTTCATTTATATACCATGCCCCTTTTTAAATGCTTTTGTAAAGATTTATTTTGAAGGCAAGAGAAGAGAAATGCGTAAAAAGGACAGCCATCTTTTTTGCAAACACAATTTCCGTTACTTTGTGCTAGAACTTCATTTAACAAACCACACAAAACTCGCGGCTTTTCACGACAAAGAAGACATTTTTTTTTTCGGCAACATCAAAGATTTTTTTCGGCAACATCAAATGAAAATGAAGACATCCACTTTGCCTGTCACAGACACACAGACAGACACACTTAGCGTATTATTATATAAGATGATTTAGCTCTGTTCTTGAAACCTGGAATCGAGCACCCACCCACCTTATTTATATTTTACGGTATCTTTGTAGGACACTAAAAAACAAAGAAAAAAACCTGAAAAATTACAAAATATTGGCGAAAAAACCCTTAATGACCCTGAAATTTATTTCCGAAATTCACTAGACACCTTGTATCTGCAAAATATCCAGCTAGATATGTTCTTTTGCTGAATTCGCTAAAAATTTGGTTTTTGGTTAAAAGTTGCCAGAACTAACAAATTTTGTAGATGATTGTAGTTATTTGAACATTCCTAATCAGAATTATCCCAATCTCATTGACTGCAATATGTTAGCTAGTTATAAAAAATCTGTCCTAAAAATCCTTTTATATATGCTAGCTAAGTAACTGATGTTATGTTAGCTAATCAGCTGGTTTCATGCTACACGTAGCTAGCTAGTCAGATAAGTTCGGTAGCTTTATCATAGATAGTATGCTATCTGGCTTAAGTAAGAATAAGAACTGATTCATTACATGTAAAAAATAGTGATATACATACACTTTCTTCCTTTTCTTGAGCAACCCCTTCCGTCAGTTGCGATATAGCTTAGATTAGATAATTTTGGTAGATTATACCACAAGGTATTAAACCTAGCAGAAATGAAATTTTTTTGTAATGTGTTCTACCAAGTGGGATGGCTCTGCAAGCAACCTAGCGAACTTCCAGCTAGCTACCTTAACCAAAAGTGTCTGGAAAGTGTCAAAAAAATAATTAGTTCACTAAAACTTAATAAAGCTACAGGCTTGGACGGAATTGGTTCACAACTTCTAAAAGCAGGTTCGTCAGTTTTAGTATTTATTTATCAAGTCTTTTGACAAATCTTTTATTTACTGGTTGTATACCTAAATGTTGGAAGACTAAAAGGGTCTCGCCTATTTCCATTTTGCCAATTCCTATTATTTTGAAAACATACAATAAAAGATCATGAAAATAGTAGAATGTAGCTATTTAAAATATACTTAAGAAGAAAAAAAGACGGGTTATATTAATGACCCTCTTCCAATCTGATCTAGACTGTGTTAGACCTAAACTCAACTTCCTCTGTATCAAGTCTGTCCTTATAACCTCCTGCCAAATCTTTCTTGGTCTGCCTCTGGGCTTTCCCCCAGGAACTATCAAGTCTCTACACTCCCCCCTCCATTCTTTGCAAGTGCCCCAGCCAATTCAACAAATCAGAATAAAATCAGAGTCATCGCTGAATGTCACGTTTTTCTTCAAGAACTTGCAAAAAAAAACTCTCCATAAAACAAAACGAAGACTACCCAACAGTGATTACATGGTTACAATTACAATTAAAAACTCGAACAAGCCAAGACGATGAGTATAGGCCCAATCACTTGTGTCAAGTTATCTCAAATGTCAAAACATAGTTGCTTCAAAAGAGTTCAACATGATATCTACACCAACGTCTGTTTTGTTTGGTATTTTCCATGGCACTCTCGTACCTCTTACGCATAAAATTGTTGACTTCAAAATTTCGAAGGACAGTTTTGTAATCACTGTTGAATTTTAAATATTATTGACAACTCATTTCAATAAGAATAACTTCTGTCTTGAATCTAGGACAAATCATTAATTGAAATGATCTGCTAACATTGTGTTCAAATTCCAATCTGAGGATCGAATAGCTAAAGGGAGCTCGTTATTAATTTTGATGTTTGATAGTAAAGAAGTCATTAAAGTTAGTAAACATTTCGTCATTTAAACATTTAACAACTTTGCACATCTTTTTCAATTTTATTTTTTCCCGCCTTTCGATTGATTCGTTTTTTCATTTTTGTGTAGCATTTAACTGTATGTGTGCAAGTGTACTATAAACCAGAACAGGAACAACCATTTCGTAAATTTTAGCAGCAGCATCAAAAAGGGTCTCATTTTTGAGAGTAAGCTCAATCTGCTTGATGCCTTCTTGTGCAACTTATCAAAGTTATTGCTCATTGTTAATGAAGGGTCTAATTCGTTTCCAAGATAACAAATGTGATTGTATGATTTATGTCATGGTCATCCAAGGTGATTTTTAGAGATTTTGTCCCAATAGGCTTGACTGTACCAAATGGCATTGTTTCTGTCCTTCCTTTTTTGAGATTGAATATTAATTCATTGTTGTCAAAATATTTCTTTAAAGCATTCATTTCATCAACTTGAGCTAGAGAAAAACACCACGGTATCGTCAGCATACTAAATACATTTTGCCTTCGATAGATGTTCGGGAAAGTCGTTGTAAAATATTAGGTAGATCAACGGTCCTAATATTGACCCCTGAGGAACTACACTATAAACATTTGACTTTGGTGAACACTGCCTGCCAATCATAACATATTGCAACTGACAATAGAAGTACTTGGTAAACCACCTCAACTCCACGTCTAAAACACCATACGAAGCAAGCTTTTTAATAATAAGATCGTGATTTATAGTATCAAAAGCTTTACTAAAGTCTAGAAATATTGCACCGGTCAACATGTGGATCTGTTTGCCCGATATCCAAGCTGACAATCACTTAAAAGATTGTTACTTTACCAAATTTGTAAACTGCGTACACACGCCTTTTCAAGAAGCTTTGATAAAATCGTAGCACAGATATGGGTTGGTAATTTTCTACAAATGATGTGTTACATCAAATTCAAAGTACCTTCTCATAGCTTCTAACTTCATTTTTTAAATTCTGCTTTAATTCTTTACCTGGACTTTTCTTTCTTTTTCAAAATGCTTTTTGAACCACTTTACCCTTTAACGTTTTGAACTTTTTTCAAGACGAATGAACCATTGCATATTTTTTTTGTGTATCAAGGGTTACCCTTTTTTGAAAGTCAACCGTTAAAATTATTTAAGCAAATCAAATAGAGTCATTTTATTCAGGTGACGTAAACAAAGTAAAACTTCAAAGAAAATTTTGGTGACTAAAGAATAATAAAGACAATCACTTTGCTTTTCAGACAGAAGTGCACAATATCAAGCCGAGTTCCCAAGTTTATTCTCATCTAATTTATTGTGCAGTAAAATTATGCGTTCACACTGAACTGTACAACTGTTCTAAAACGAAGTTAAAGAACAGAAATGTTTGTTAGCACTCAATAACCTTATATTGGCTATACTCTTTACTAGCACACTTGCAGTGCTAGTATTGGTTACAGGCCTATCAATAAGGGAAGAGCAATTGCTCTTGCTCACGCAAAGGCTTGTCCTATTTTGAGAAATGAGATCCGCTGAGCCATTAATTGTTTCTCCAATTCCAAAAAAAGGTTTTCTGGCTGAGCAATATCAATTCATCTCACATGGAAATCAATGTTCCCTTTCTTATTATTTACAGTAACAAGGTGATAAATATGCGTTTATATTCTTACTAGTAGATTAGGCCCGTGGAAAAATCCACTTAGGCAGAAAAACAATTGAAAAGTTCTGTCATTTGAATTTTGATGACATCAGCAAATATTTCAGTATGTTGAATATGCCTTTTACTAAAAAAAATAATCTGAAAATGCATAAAAAGAAAGTATATAAGTCATAATTTAACAAAAAAGTTCTTAAAATCTAACACAAAATATCAAATGTCAAATCGCAAATAATCCTCCCAACAAAACTTCAGACGAAATATGAAAAACAACGTCATGCAAGGTGTAAAATCTAGTTAGCAGAAAGTTACAACATTGACAGTCACAACCCAGACAGAAATAACACATCTAAAATATGTATACATCTTATTATGTGATTATGTGGAAAACCTTCAATATTTTAATCTGAAATGTCGAAAAGAAAGGCTTGCAACAGTCAGCACAGATCTATGAAATAAGTTCTTTATGCATTTTAACCCTATTCGGTCCAGGGTTTTTCGAACATACTATAACCGGGGATTCCGCCCCCCCCCTCAATAACTTTTCATAGGATTGTTCAAATTGAATCAAGCTTGGCACACCTATAGTACATCACAAAAGGAACAAAATGGTGGCAATAAATTTTTGCTTGCGTCAGCACATTTTCTGTGATGTCATCAGAAGTTTAAAAATTGTTAAAAATGCCACTATCTGCTTAAAATATAATTACTTTTGTTCTAGAGCGAATTTTCTGTTTGAAGTTTCTGAAAGCTAAATAAAATGTTATTTAACATATTGTCCTGTTTTTACATGGATCGGATAAAAAATTGCCTGAAAATCCTAGGATAATCCTAACAGGAGTTATTATATTTTCCTCATTATAAGGATTTCATAGAGATTTTTAGGGGTAGTTTCGAGTAATGGCCGATATCAAAGCCTCTGAAAGGTATGGGACCTAAAAATTTAGCATGCAGGTGTCTAATAGATAAATGTTGAAACTCAGTAAGTATCATAGCCATATAACAAAAACAATCAGGGGAGAGGGGAGGGGCAGATTCTGCCAAATAGGGTTAAACACCAATAAACAAAAAGTTAAACTTTGAAAAATCATTTATTCGGTTGCATACCATCATCTCCCACAAAAATATGCACAAAATGTAAAAATTAACCGGTTAATAAAACAATTTTTTTGTCTAATGATCCGTACTGACTTTACCAAACATTTTAAACTGAAATTGCATATGGTCCTTCCTCACATATTTATTCCCGTAATTACATTACTTACAGTTAGTTTAAAGTTTAAAAAAAGTTTATAAAACAAAATATAAAAAAAAATCCTACTTACACAACAGCTCAGTCTAATTGTACAAGCATTTGTTCTTTCAGTATTTTGCATGTGGTCTTTTTCCACAAAAGTTTACACAGCATTTAAAAACAACAGTTTGCAACACAAACAATATAATCGGCAACCATACTATTCTCTGCTGAGAAATTTTAACCACAAATGTAAAAAACCCAGGTAAATTTCCCAAAAAATGTCAGCAACCTTTGTAAAAATATCAACCACTCCCTTGTAAAAATATATAACCTGGTAATTTACATGTGATCTCACAGAAGTTTAACAGGATGTCAACAACAAAACAAAACTTACTCCAAATAAGGCACATACTTTAGTTTTACAAAATCACTCCTCTTAAAGTAAAATTTTTCCTCACACTACCCTTAAAGTTTAATAAGTCTTTGAAAGATTTTGTGGCTTGTTACATCATAATTCGTGCTCAAATAAGATCCCTAAATTTGACTACTAAGGTGGATTTAAATAGCTGAAAGAGGAATAACAACATTAATCATCAGTTAGCTAGCTAGGTTTAGGGAGCTTGAAGGTAACATTAGATAAGACTCCATTACATAAAAACATAACGTCTAAAAATATCTAAAAAGTTCTTATTATTTATGAATCCAAATCTACTTTAAACCGAAGCTTTCATTTTCTACTTCTAACTTTTCTTTGCTACTTCTAGCTCCACTCTTCACTTTCGAAGTAACTTCTTGTGGCTTCTGACTTCACTTTTGTACTTCTATGTTCACATAAAATATATATAAAAAAGAACAGAGTGTAAAACCAATTGGCAAATTTTTTAGGCTAATTAGTCAAATTAGAAATGCAAAAACAAAGTTTTAGTCATAATTCATGTTAAAACAACAACAATCAATTTAACAGTTCATTTTGCGTCAATTTTTGCACTAAATTTGCAACACAAAATACAAATTCTAAATAATTCCTATGATTTTCCTCAGAAGTTTAATCAAAAATATAAAAGATGAGAGGTGAACGACAAAATCAAAGTTTGCAGAATTTAATTATTTTGGTATATATATGTCTCTTAATATATGCCCTTTATAAAAATATTTCAATCCAAAATGTGAAAAAGAAAAACAGTTTGCAACAACATCAGTTATTCTGATGATATTGCATACACTTTTTCTCCACAAAAGTGTAAAAAAAGAATGGTTCTAGGAAATACTTCTGATTCAACAAAAATCAGTATTTGTATCTTGTGCTCATTAAATATTATCCAAAATTTCAAAAAACTGCGATTTGGAACGCATCAAACTTTAAATAGAGAGGGATCAGTCATTTCGGTATGTTGTACAGAGTCCTGCCTGGTAAGAATTTATACAAAATATAAAAAAACAGTTTTTTTGGTGTTGTACTCCCACAAAAAAAGTTAAAACTTTTCTTAATTAAGACAAAATGTCATAAACAAAAACATTTTAGTCAGAACATCTAGAACAACAAAAATCACAACACTTAAGGTACCAACCAGAACTACATGTTAAATAAAAATCGTTTCATCATATTGCATGTTAACTGATGTATATAAGTTTAGTTACACAAAATGTGAAAAAGACATTATTTACATACACGAAATGTGAAAACAACATTATTTGCATACAAAAAATGTGAAAAAAACATTATTTGCTTAAAAACAGTCCTTAAACTCTTCTTAAATATTATGTAATACTTTTTTAAAAGTTGTTGTGGCTTGTTAATTTAAGCCTAAAATGTCAAATGAAATAAGTTACAGTCACATTCTTAGCAAAGACCACTAAGATAACACTACGGTAGCTAGCTTAGCTACATGTAAAAAGCAACATAAAACTGAAGCAAACATAAGCTAGCTACAGCAGCTAATAGCTGGTCAAAGAACATGGCTACATATTTACAAAGTCTGAGCTAGCTAGCTATTAGGTTGTTGTTGGTGTGGTTGGTTTTATGATGCTAGCTAACAAACATGTCTTGCATCAATAATATCATCAAAACTGAAAAAAAACATAAACAAACCTTACAGAAACCTTTCTATACTTCATTTATATACCATGCCCCTTTTTAAATGCTTTTGTAAAGATTTATTTTTAAGGAAAGAGTAGAAATTGCTTAAAAAGAACAGCCATCTTTTTTGCAAACACAATTTCTGTTACTTTGTGCTAGAACTTCATTTAACAAACCACACAAAACTTGCAGCTTTTCACGACAAAGAAGACATATATTTTACGGTAACATCAAAGATTTTTGAAAGGCAACACAAGATCAAATGCATTCTTACCTCTAAAGACTCCCTAAGAAGCACTTTGTCTAAACCAAAAGACAAAATAAACCTGGAAGAACAAAGCAATGTTGTTTACGAAATCCCGTGTAAAGATTGTGATGCAGTGTATATAGGCGAAACAAAAAGAAAGTTTAAGCAACGAGTACAAGAACATATGCGCGCAGTGAGAAACGGAGATTTGAAGAAAAACGAAATTGTGGACTACAGCTGGTGCAGAAGTCATCAGTTTAATTGGGATGAGAAGAAAATCATTGACAGAGAATCCAGAACAACGGCCAGGAAGATTAAAGAAACCATCAACAGTGTGGAACGTAACAAACACATAAACAGCATCTCGTATCAACTTTCTGAGATTTGGTTACCAGCCCTACAGAAAAAGTAGTTACCTACATCCAGGTCCGAAAATGTTAATTACCGTAATTAACTGTAATTATCATCTCGTTTCTAATTGCTTAATTTTTATGAATTTCAATCCTCTGCAATTATATAAATACATGCGCAACACCCTTTTACTTTGCCCGATGATGGGAGAAGGATCTCCCGAAACGTCGCCTACTAAACTATCATGTTCAAGAAATGATAAACTTTCCACAGTAATCAAGGATTTTTTTCGGCAACATCAAAGGAAAATGAACATATCCACTTTGCCTGTTACAAACAGACACAGTCTCTGTATTATTATAAGAGACTAGTCGTTAGCCCGTAGAAAATCCACGGGTTTGCCCGTCCTTTTTATACCGCATTGCGTGCTTCTCGCTATTGCGCAGCTAAGCTACCATTTTGCGTGACAGACAGACAGACGTATACAGGCATTATAATATAGATTACGGAGTTTCATACTGCGCAGGTCTGCGCGCTAACGAAGCGCTTTGTAGGGACAAAGTTTTGGCTTGTTTTCATTTGTCTCAATGACCCAAATAATTTTCATGGTAAGGTTTTTTACAACTATTCTGGTTAGTGCTCCGAGAAGAGGCAGAAATGCAAAATCCTGCCTGATGTTTCTTCAACTAATGTTGTACTTTAACTGACATTTGGCTTTTTAATAACACGTTTAAATGGTGTTGCTAACCCTCTTTGTGGTGTATTGACATGGCTAAGATGTTGGAATCGAAAAAAACTTAAATTACTGACTTTTATAGAGAGGCAAGAGGGACAAGCTATATGCCACAATATACCAAACATTTTGTGTTGTGTTGTGAGGAATAAAGTAATGGTTAAAAAGAAACACTGTTCTATCATCAGTGCACTTTGGCAAGAAGAAATAAAAATTACAGCTAGCTATAGAAAGACTTAAGAGGAAGTTTTTTTACAGTAAGCTATAGCTAGCTAGCTATATATGGATCCGCAAGTTTGACATGGATTAACGTGGAAGAGCATTTAATAAAGGATTTATTTACAAAGTATAGCTAACTAGTTATATAAAAAAGAGCACAGATAAAATCGATTGAAAATAAAATGCACAATTCAATGATATAATGACTGGCTTTGACTTTTCGTTAGAAATTATTGTATATAAATATTACATAACTAGCTAGGAAGGGATATATTAGCATGTTACACTGTATTACTGTGTTCTTAATTTTGGTAAAATGCAAGAATAAATTTAGGCAAGGCCCACTTTTACAATTTTGTGATAACTATAGTAATTTTTGTACATTGACATGGAAAAAATTGGCAACCGAAAATATTTGACGAAAACAGTTAAAGTCACTAAATTTGTTATTTTCCATTAAATTTGTTTATACCACAGTATATTATTTTATTTTATATTTCGCAGCAGTCGAAACTTTGTACTTTACAGATTAAAATTATTCCAATGCAAAATTGAGGTGTAGCAATTTTTAAGGCTAAGTTTGTGTTCAAACTGCACTGTTTAATGTTTTTTGAAGTTGAGTGATATTAGAAATAACTTTTTATGATCTATTTTTAGCATCTGGGCTTAGCATCTTGCCCTCCTACATATCTAAGGAATAAGGCTACGATATGTATGAGTGATCCAGTGTGACCCCTAGCTAACAAAAACTACGAGACAGATACAGCCAGCTTTTTGACAATTTTTAATTTGGTTTATAAAAAATGTAGGTAGCTCCGCCCTGGTTTGTTAAATAAAGTTTCTAAAAACACAAAATAAGAAATTTTAGAATTGTTTTTTTTATATTATAGCTAGCTAGGTATCTGTTTAATGAGCATGAAACTATTAGTTTAGAAAAAAACCCATTGTTTTCTTTACTTGTGTTTAATGAGCTACATTATTTTGGCTGTACTAGTAGCTATATAAATCTTGTATGACATAACTAGCAATTCCTCTTTGATCAGCACTGTGGTATTTTTAAGACAATATTAAAACTTGTGATGTAACTAGCTTCCAAAATAAGGTTTCTTTCTCTTTTGACTGCTAATTTTTCATGATGAGTGTACCCCACAACTTGAAGCAATTAAATTAATAACCAAGTTTAGGTCTTGAACTTTCATAATATACAATCTTATGTCACTACTGAGTATCCTTCAAATAATTGTAAAATCGCAAATCGCACCAGTTTAAAAAGTGAAAATACAAAGGAAAAAGTGAATAATTCTCTGCCTACTGCATGTTTTTCTTAGCAAATGCCTTACGTACGATGGCCCCTATGGTCCACTTCCCTTCTTACTTAAAACACTTCTCTTTTTTCCTCTGAAATCTTCTCTTCCGTTCGAAACACTTCTCTTCGAAAGTGAGAAACACTTTTCTTCCATGAACTCAAAAAATTCCCAGACCTAATTCCGGTCCGGAATATTAATAAAGCTAGATTTGCTAACTCACGTTTTTTGAATAAATTACGGAGTTTTATACCTTGCAGGTCTGGGTGCTAGAGAAGCCCTTTGTAGGGTAGGAGACAAAACTGACTAATTGATTATTATTGCATCATTTGTTATCTTTGTCACATTTGGAAATCAAAAACTTCATTCTCTCTGAACACAATGTGGCATTACTATACTAAGTTTTAAGAAATTAGGCCAATTTGCTTTGAAATGAAAAAGTATTTTTATGCGCATAGACTAAATTCTTTTAATATTTCCTGTAACTTTTACATCTGACCACGTGCAATATGACAAGTGGAATAAATTTTTTCAGAATTTAAAGCGTGTTTGTTAAGTTTTTTTTTATTGTTTTGTTTCTGACATCCTGGTAAAATTTTGTTAGCCTACATGTAAAATGCCAGGTTATTTTTACAGGGGGTTGTAGACATGATTGGAAATGCACTTGGGTTTATGTAGCACGGTTGTTCGTGTTTTTGTTTGTGTTGCAAACTGCTGTTTTTTTTGTGTGTAAACTTTTGTGGGAAAAAGACCACATGCAATATATATACTGATAAAACAAATTTTTGTGGAATTGAACTCCACTGAAGGCTATTGTGTAAACTTATAGCTTTTTTATATCTTTGTTGATTCAAAATTTACTGCTTTTTTATTTTTTACATTTACGTTTAAAATGGTTAGTAAAGGTCACTACAGATCGTCATACTAAGAAGAGAAAAAATTGCGTTCTTAACTGGTTATTTTTACATTTTTGGGGACAGGATGGTATGCAACCGAATAAATGATTTTCCAGATAAGTTTGTTTTCTGACACTTCAGATTGAAGGTTTTCAACATAATCAAACGTAATCACTTTATAAGATGTGAATATTTGAGATGTGTTCTTTCTGAATTTGTTATTGTTGGTGTTGTAATTTTGACTAGCTTTACACTATGAAAGCAACGTATCATCAAATTTCAAAAAAAATATGTGTATAGACGGCTCCTGGGGGACGTTATCAAAATACAAGTTAGCATTCTCTTTTCCAATGTACTCCTGCCTAAGTGGATTTTACAGTGCAAATTTCTAAAGAAGATTTTTTTTAAAACACATATCTCCTTATGCGTTTGCAAACACATATGATCCTATACATTATTTGTTATCAGCGTTTCAATCTATATGCATCACAGGCAACAGATATATAAACTACATTTTGGCAATTTTTTTGTATATGCACTGTTGACGTTAGCAAAACCTGCAAAACAAACTAATCTTCTGACAGAGTGGATTCTTCCACAGGCCTTATAGAATAAAAATATAATCTGAACAAAGTCAATACTTATGACCTTACTTCACTTACGTGATTTATTTTTTTCTTTAGTAACGATTTCCTTACTCTCTCTAACAATTCTGGAGATCAATTTTTCTTCTGTGTTGAATGTTATTTTAATCTATTTATATATTTGCAATCAAATTGAGCATGTATGTAATGGAGCAGTATGGCAGGTACTATTTTTAGGTGTTATTGGCATGTATTTCACAACCTAGTGCCCAGGACTAAATTAATAAATGCTGTTAAAATTAAGTTTAAATGATATTCTTATTTCTTTTCTTTTTTATATTTGTTACTTTTAAACCACAATGTAAAAAAATAAAAAATACAATTAATATTCATTTTATCATGCACACTGATTGCTGAAATATAAATAGATAATAAAATTCTATAAACGGGTCTGACAGACAACTGTGATAATTATTTTGTTCATTTTTATGTCAAGAAAACTTAGATTTACATAAAAAGAAACATTCTAGATGACATTGTAGTGCGTTTTGAATAAGTTTCTGAAATAAAAAAGGAGCTACAGATTGAAAAACAAAACACTTTGGTAAATTAAAAAAATTAAGCAAATCTATATATCTAATGTTTTTTATATACTGTTTTTACAATATAAAAATTAATTTAGTGACAGTGCGTGACAGTAAGTTTTATTAGATTTATAATTTTTATTCTTTTATTTAAAAAGAATGTAAAACAAACACCTTATAACCTTGAAACGATTTAAAATAAATATACTGAAGCGATCATAATGATTTTATGGTATGTGAAACAATTTCCAGTAAATATAATAAAACAATCTTGAAACAGTTGTTTTTAATGAAACGATTAACAAAATAGTGAAACGATTTTCATACGATTTAAAAAGATTAAACAATGAAACGATATGAAATGATTTTTTTGAAGAAACGATCCCTAAGAACATTTCCTTTGACAATGCTGTATTTTTGTGTGTCAAAGTTTACTGAAAAGATTTGCATATTTCCTTGTTTCTTTGGCTGCGAAAGTGTGATGGCTGTCTATATTGATTTCTTTTTTAGGTATCAATATGAAATTATCAAAAACATTGACTGATGTCATTAGCAAAATTTTGGAAACTGTTGGTACCCAGAAATCAACATATTACACTAACCTTGCTAATTATGTTCCAGTTAATGCTGATTTAACGGAAGTAGCAATATTGCCTAATATTCTTGTATGGGATCCAATATCTCATCTATCAGACAAAGAATTGCACTGCCCCCATTGTATGCAAGATGACAATAAAAAATCAAAGTTGGATGTCACTGGAGAATGGGATAAAGGTTTGACTTCTGGTAGATCTCCTCGTATCATCTGGGATTTCAACTGGCACTTAGCTTTGATTGGAAGAATGTACCAGTGCTCATATAAACACAAAATGGTGTCATATCACTCAGGGATATTGAACCAAATTCACCATGAAGATGTACCATTCGTACTCAGTCATGATAGCGGCATGATGAAAACTGTTTTTGACAGTATAGTTCGCTTGGTTGAGAATGGAAATAATTTTGCAGCTATTGAAAGAATATTGAGTGGATCATTTTTGGATCACTATTTTCGATCATTTGGAAAGTTAAAAACATTGGGAATTCCTCCTTATAAGAACCATTTTAAATCGATATCACCAAGTGATAACTTAATAAAAAAGTGTTTTGTTATGCATTATCAAGGGAATGTTGAGCACTTTGATTGGCATTTTCACCATGTACAAGTTAAAATGTTGTCATGCGATCACACTTTTAAGTGTGCAGCCAACATTGGTTATGAAAAGAATGGACGTTGGGTGATGCAATTTGATAGTGTTTTCATCATCTTGAATGAAATGGGGAAAGTTAAAAATTTTCGCTTAACTAAAGGAACCTCATTTGAAGTTATTTCCTCCTTATTTGAAAAGATAGCAGTTCAAGCTGAATTAGTTGAATCTATCTGTATAGATAACTGTTGTCATTGGCGAAACAAGCTCCAAGAGATTTTTCCAAAATGTAGTGTGAAACTAGATTTGTTTCATGCAATTCAGCGACTTACCAAGACCCTCTCTAAAAAACATCCATTTTTCCATGATGTGTGTAGAGAGGTAGGCTTGATTTTTCGGCAGGCAAATGATTTGGGAACGAGTAGAAAGAAATCAACAGCAAGCATTGAACAAATCAATAACTGTCTGGATTGCTTTGTAAAGAAATGGCAAAACATCAATTACAATGGTTGGAATATTTTCAATGCAAATTTTTACAAGGAAGTGAAAAATCTCAAACATCACATTTCTCTTGGATGCGTTTCTAATATTCAAGTGGGTATGGGGACCAACAGGAATGAACGTTTGCATAGGGAATTGAAAAGTCTTGTAAAAAGAAATAAACTGGGAGTACAAACAGCCATTTCTCTTCTTGCCCAAATGTTTTACATTCATAATTGCCGAATTGATGGTCATATGGTTGCACCTCCAATTTGGAGCATAGAGAAAAACTTAGGTAATATACTTCCAATGCATTCATTGACAGATCAATTTAATGAATGTCATGCAAAGATTGATGCTGTTGATCTTGCCTATGAAAGCTTGCTGTTGGATAAATCAAATGGACCCACAGATCATAATTATACAAAGGATGCTCAAAGTAAGTTAGCCTTATGTAACCCACAGTATACAGACTGATTTTCTATTACTTATATATTAATATGCCTTTTGTGTGTGTTTGTGTGTGGCCAAGGACCAAAAATTACCAGTCTCTTTCTTCCGGCTCATAATTTGCCATCATCATAATTTGAAAGGCGTTGCGTTGCATTAAAATCTGTATAATAATACACCAGTTCCGTGTGTCTGTAACAGGCAAAATAGATGTGTTTCTTTTTTTCTAAAGAAACAGCCGCTGTAACATGTTACGTTTGCACGGTTAATTTATTTTTTGTTGTCCTTAAAACTTGTGTAACATTTCGTAATTTGCTGATTGGTCTATAATTAATCAAAATATCTCTATTATTTTCGTTTCTCATGACCAGCATGTCACGTTTCCTTAGAGGGAGTTTTTTGGTTTGAAATTCTCTGTTTTGTATTGTCTCCCCAATTTTTTAAGCCCATTATATATTAGCCTCAAAGCAGGGGTAAGTATCCTGATCAGTGTGAATTTAAAATTTCCAAAATTGATAATTGTTATCCAATTTTTTTTAGCTAGTGGAACAATAACTCTTGCTAAAGTGCTTTTACATATAAGTAGCAAGATAACCAAAGAACTCTCAACTCGACTTTATCGATACCAAGGCTACTCAACTGTTCCAACTGAGAACTGGAGCCCACTTCAATATTATCAGGCTTGTCAAAAAGCACAATCCATGAAGCCAGAAACACTCCAGGAAGTTTTAACTAGCATGCAGTTGACTTTGAGACCATCTACAGGATGCATTTACAATGACCTATTCAATGTGATGAAGGATTTATCTACTAAAGAAGAACTGCCAAAGGAAATGTGTGATTTCATCAATGGATCATTGTCACAAGACGGAGGAATAACTTCCTTTAAAACTTTTTTAGCCAACCATCTTCAGGAATTTAAGTCTACTTCGAGGTAAGGAATGTTAAATATGTGAAACTGCCATTGTTAAGAACATTGTAAGGTGATTATTTCATTTCAAAAATAAAGATTTGCAAACGTTTTCACCTTTCACATAGAACATGTTTGATCAGCTGGCTCTCACAAAAAATAGACTAACAACGGTGCTGTGCAGATATTTGTATTACAAATCATGGGTAATATATTATATATATGCCTGCCATGGGGTGTCAAAAAAATTCTCTTTTTAGCATGTACAAAGGAAATTATAATTTATTCACATCATGTTTTTATTAAAAGTTGTGAACTTGTAGTTAAAAGTTAAAAGTTTTAAAAACGACAACATTTTGATAGAACTTTTGATTTTTAGCATAATAAAATTAGAAGTGAAATAGTAACTTATCATTTATATCCCATTTGGTCTGTTGGACAACATAACCTGGCTGTCAAAATAAGGCCAAAGAATTTTTCTAGATCTTAACTGGAAACTTCCAATAATCACGCTGTCACTGAAAACCTCTTCTTGATTTGCAAAGGTGAGATTATAGAGAATGAAGTATTTCCAGCTTCAATGATGTACAACAGTGGCTCGTTAGAGATAGTTGAGAAGGGGGTGTTGGAAGAAGTGTTACTTGCAGGATAGGTTCTGCTTGGAAAAAGTTCAGAGAGTTACTTCCTTTGTTGACTAGCAGAGTCTTGTCAATTGAGTTATAAGGTAGGTTGTTTGAGGCTTGTGTAAGAAGTGTTATGTTGTATGGTAGTGAGACATGGGCAGTGAAGCAGGAAGATCTTGACCGTTTATTAAGGAATTAAGGAATGATATGAGAATGGTTAGGTGGATGTGTAACTCCAGTCTGAGAGACAGAAAGAGTTCAGATGAGCTAAGAAGCAGCTAAGTATCCGTAGAATTAAAGATTATCCAGATAAGAAGATTAAATTGGCTGGAGCACTTGGAAAGAATGGAGGGGGATAATTGGGTAAGAAAGTGTAGGGACAGAGACAGATCGAGAGGCAGGGGGTTATAAGGACAGACTTGATACAGAGGAAGTTGAGTTTAGATCTAACACAGTCTAGATCAGATTGGAAGAGGGTCATTAATATACCCTGTCCAACCCATGCTAGCATGGAAAACGGACGTTAAGCCGAGAATGATGATGATGATGATGATGATGATTGGAACATTCTATCTATTCATTCGTGACCAATGCAATTTAGTCAACCTTAAAAAATCAGGCTGAAAGTGTGAATCGTGAGTGACAGAAAAAAAAAATGATGTCTTATCACAAGCAAAAAATTAGTGCCAAGAAGCGAGTACAAATTTCACACAATTAATTTCAAACATTTTCCGTTGCCAAACAATGCACTGATGTCAGCATTATTAGATATAGGTAGCTAGCTAATTAGTTTAAGATTGTGATTCATAACTGTAACCCTATTTGGTCCGGGTTTTCCATGTAATATTGGGACAAAGACCAAAGCAAGCAAAATGATTCTTTTTGAGGAAACAAAGTGGTGTTGTGAGTTTCAAGTTCCAAAGATAATTCTTAGAGATATTATATTTTCCCCATTATAAGGGTTTCATAGAAATTTTTAGGTGTAGTTT
Organism: Hydractinia symbiolongicarpus; assembly: GCF_029227915.1. NCBI lineage: Eukaryota > Metazoa > Cnidaria > Hydrozoa > Anthoathecata > Hydractiniidae > Hydractinia > Hydractinia symbiolongicarpus. The sequence goes on from NC_079877.1 coordinate 25,524,231, forward strand.
CGAGTCATAGCCAATATCTCAGCCTCTGAAAGGTATATGGGACCTAAACATTTTGTGTGCAGGTGTCTAATAGATAAATATTGGAGCTCAATAAGTATCGTAGCCATGCAACATAGCATTAAAGCGTTGTTAATAAAAAAACGCCAGAGGAGGGGTGGAATCCGCATGATGGAACTTCCAGGGATAGGCAGGACTGATGTGGGTGAATAAGTTCTAATTGTGTTAACAATAATCATAGCAATAACAATGATAATAATAAATGAGTTATTTCTTTAGATACAATAACTGTATTGAAGGAGAAGTTCTGGATAACAGCATGTCAATGTTAGATAACTATCAAATCGGAATCCTGACTTTTGGGGATGCATTCGGGATTTCAGTTGTTGTCATCCCATCCTGTTTGGACATCCCAATATTACCACTGATAGCTAAAGATTCTGTTGTCAGTAAGCCAGTATTTGTTCTTTATGATGGCGTAAAAGATGCTTTTTTCATTTTGGAAGAACAAATCCAAGGACCTTCTGAGCAAAATGAAATTCACTGCTCTTGTGGCAAAAACGACAAAGATTTGAAAAAAAGGTGTGTATACAATTACAGATGCAAGTGTTTTCGTGCAGGTATTGATTGTTCACTAAAGTGCACTTGTAAAGGTTGTCATAACAGCAGACCCAGCAAAGCTGGCCAGAAACGACGCCGGAGAACACAGCCTGTGCTCTCTTGTACTCCTGTTTGGTCATCCTTTGATTTTCTCCATCAAAGTGATTACACACCAGCTGCTGCTCCAGTAACTACGGTACAACATTTCCTCCTTGAAAGTTGCCTTTTTTTTCTATTGGATGAGCTGAAAAGTCCCTTCACAAATTTAGTTAATGGTTTTGTTTCCGAAAAACTTTTCATCCGTTACCAGCAAGCATGTAAAGACTTCGTCTCACTAGATTCTGAACTTCTCCAACAGCTTTCTGCTCTTGAAAAGGTTTCACTTGAAAACTGGATAAAAGGAAGAAAAAGAAAAAGTAACCAGATGCATCAACTTGTTACATCACTAGTTGTAGAAGAACCACAAACCTGAATAAAACTAAATGTGTTAAAAACCGTTGTGTGATGATAGACTTATATGAGTAATTTTAGTATTGTTGATTAACATCTTTCTCTTTTGTTAGACCATTGAGGATTATTTACTGAGTAACAACACAACATTCCCTGTAGGTCAAGAAATGCGTTTTTCTTGCTTAACCAATTAATAAAGATATTATTTTTTAACCATTGATTGAAAACAAATGACGTCAGATTTTTAAGTTGGTATATTATTAAGTTGGCCCACATGCCACAATTTTTTTTTTGGCAATAAATGTCGAAGTAAGAAAAACTAGGCCGAGGTAGTTATTCTTTGGTGATATTTTTTTATTTGCCAATCTAGTGTTTATATTGTTACATGGTATTTGTTTAGTGTTTTTTTTGTTTTGTCCAAATATATACTGTTTTATAGATATGCTGGTCTTGAACTTTTTGATTTAGGTAATCTAATGCTATTTTTTTGATATTAATGGTAGCCTATTCATAGACCATTTCTGCGTTCTCATGGCTTATCAACCCGCGAGCAGGGTTTGATATTGCGAGTGGGGTATGCCAACAATCTTTAGGTATTATTAAGGCCAAAACTTGCTAATGCACATTTTCTTCATTAGAATTAGATTCGACAGAGACCATAAGAAATGCCACAAAGGTGTAATAGACCCAGAGAAACGCAGTAAGTTCGGGGTTGGTAAAAGACGTTTTAAGCTAAAGGGACAAAAGTAGAGCTCTCATTCCGTTTTATTTCGATTTTACACCCCCTGAAATCAAGAATAGATAAAGGTGTCAGCTGGAGAAAACCATGTTATATCTTTTATCCATTGTTTAAAACGGCTTTGATTAAAAACGAATTGTGGAACCGATTTTTCCTTCAAACTTTTTCCTTCGTTTTTTTATTAAGAAACCTAAACATTTTGTTAAGCCTAGGGTTTTTTAGCCTGAAATGTTTTTGCAATGCTTTTCCCAGGACGGCATTGACGGAAACATATTTGATTTGCTTAAATTGTCGTATATACATTAGTTTGTTATAAATGGATGCATGTTTAACCATATTCCGTCAGGGGTTTTTCAAACATGACCTCAGTAACTTTTAATAGGCTTTTCCAAATTGGATCAAATTAGCACACTTGTAGAGAGATAAAAATGGGCCTGGGGACGAGGTTGGCGTCTCGCTACTTGCGCAGCTAAGATACCATTTTGCGTGACGGAAAGACGTGTACGGGCGTTATAATATAGACTAGTCGTCCGTGGAAAAATCCACGGGTTCGCCCGTCCTTTAAATTAACCCGTGGCAACAAAGTGGACAAAAATATATCACATTTGATATTCGTGTTTCCGTAGCACGATTTTCTAACTCAGCAGTCCGCGCAGAGACAGACAATTTTTACACAGATCGCATAAAAAATGCATGGAAATCTGTTTTTTCCGATTTTCGGGTATGAATAGAATATTGCAAAGAAGAAAGATAAATATGATATTTCAAATCAATTTAACTAAATTCATAACTCACCGTCAAAATACTGAATTTGATTCCCTTTTTCTCCGCCGCTAACCACCAGTGGCTTGGCAACAACAAAAGGAAAGGGACCAAAAATCACTTAACGATACCAGGGTATTTTTCGTCGTCTTCTTTCATATCATAACAACAAGAAACCCTGGGAGACGAGGGTGGGTTCACCTGTTCAGATAGCACTACAAAAGTGAGGAAAATATCTATTTTAAAAGTATTTTGAGTTGTGTATCAAAGATTCCAGAAGTACCACCAGCTACAAACAGTCTACCCAAATTTAACGTAAACGAAATATCCCCAAAAACAAGAAATTGGAAAAGGATCATTCCCTACCGTTTATCTTGTAGAATATAAACGCTACAACAAAGCTATAAAGGAGTTAGAATGTAAAGAGCGGGATAAAACTGGCTAAATTTTGTCAAGGAAGCTAAAACATAAAAATATTTAAACTTAAGAAATGATATAATAAAAAACGTGTACATATCTTTTGCATGTGTATATATTTTATAATTTGTTTTGAAAGTGTCCGAATTATCAACAGACCGTTAATGGCATATCAGAAAAGTGGGACGCGGGATCCTGTTAAGTCGGAGCGCGAGACTCAGGAAACGGAACGCGGGATTCTGATATTGAGGCGCGGTACACAATAAGTCAGCATTCTTTATCTTTAAAAAGCTTAACAAGTAAGATAAAAAAAGTTTTATTTGGAAGTAATATTTCCAGTAAATATTAAAAAAAAGTTGCAGATTTTTCACTTTTTTTGGTATCAGATTGACCAGGACACTTGAAATACACCACGACATTGAACAGGAAGAGCGCCCGTATCGCGCAGAATTCGACGCTCTGGAAAGAGATCGGAGTTACACATCTGATACACGGCCCCGCGAAATTCTTAAAATATATATTTTCCCAGGGTCCCGCGTCCTGCGTTCCGACTCAACAGGGTCCCGTGTCCCACTTTTCCAATACTTGTTAACTTGACCCATATTTAATTTTTTTCATCGCATCATAGTGTCTATTTACTTTACAGCATCAGCTACGACTATATTTTCGAGCATGTTTCATTTACTCCTTTGACAATTTTCTACATTTTTTTCCATCTATAATTTTTACCACCAGCAAAAAGCGTTGTTAACTTTCGGTATTTATTTTAATCTAGTTTTTACACATTTGGAAATATTAGTCCCAAGTCCAACTTCCGATATGCCTGAAAATTATGGTATAAAATTGACAATTTAGTTCCCAGTACTTGTGATCCTTTATCTTGTTGAGAATAAAAGCCACGATTTTGCGCAAATAGCGGATATAGAAATGATTACTACATAACTACTACACTACTAAATACCGTGTTATTATTGTCCCTCATGGAGTTTAGAAAATAAATAAGGTTATTTTCGGTTGAGGAAAGCGAATTAGAAAATAACCACAGAAATATAACCACATCATAGCAATCTATTGGCTTTTAAGTAGTATTTTAACTATTCAAAAATAACCGCTTCGTAAAAAAAACGAGATTTATAAAAAACAATGAACCCTCTCAGTATCCCTTCCAATTATCTATTTATACCATCCTTTTCCCTCTTCCATTTAGCCAAGTTATAGCCAATTAAATTATGAAAAAAAATGAAAAACAGTAATGAGTACGCTGATCAAAATGTTACAGCGTAGCCACTCATATCTTATATTCCAATGTTTCACTCATATCTTATATTCCAATTTTGTTAAAAAAAGAGTTTGGGTGCAAACAGTTACACAGAACAATCTTTCTATAATTTTCCGTTTGGTAGACCATAAGAACACAGAGAAATGCTTTACAGGTAGGCTACTTTAGGCATGCATAAATAACAAACTATTTTTTTTTTTGACGTTAACCTCAACTTTCTTAGCCAAATGTCTGATTATTTTCTTTTTTCTCCTAATAATAACATAGTTATGTATTTTATAAGAGACATATTGGAGAAACGACTTCTTTTATATTTAACTGAAAAAAACAACTTTGTATTAAGTTCTTTAAAATTTGGATCTTAACACGCTTAGCTAACACACGCATTTCTCAATTGTTGAAAACTTTAAAGCATCTATTAAAGAATATTGAAACAATAATGGATTAAACACGGGACGAACCGATTAAAAAAAGTGAGTTCACTCAGATAAATTTTTTTCCGAAATAATTTCAACAGAAGAATTAATTAAACGTCGAGTGTCGATCATGACGTAATGTTGTATTATACACAACGCATGCGCATTTTGGACTCTCTTCGTTCTTATAAAACCACGAGCATTTTAAAACCAACAGTAAGAACAGAGTCGACAGTGTCGGAATGTAGTGCGCTTACACCTGCCCCATGTGGGGTAAAACAAGAAAAAAGCGTTAACAACCAACGGTAAAAAAGAGGGTCATAGCCCAATTGTAAACATGATAGTCATAGCCACAGCAAGACCTCACTTTTGTAACGAGGGTTGGTTAGGGTTACGGGAGGTTATTTTAGCTAATTCGTTGGCGTGAATTTAGTCGCAGTAGTAGTCAGTTTTTTGTTTTCCCGGACCTCGTTAGTTAAAATGTTGAATGTCATTAAATGTTATTTTGTTGTGGTTTGTAATTAATGTTCTCGACAGAGATTTCGCTAATGACTATGAGGAAGTGCACAACAAATTTCACGATCACACGATCTAAATATAAATGTCAAAAATAAACCAACATACATACACAAGCGAGTGTGGTAGAGAAAGTGCTGATAAACCAACATAAATTTTACCAGAGGATAAACATTGCCATATGTACTGACTCAATCACTTTAATAAAAGTAACAAAAGATCGGTTTGAACACACATTTCCATGCGTATGGTCAAATGTTATAGTATCAAGGAATTAATTTATATTATCAACTCGTGTTAAATCATTTAAATTTAATTCAAAAGGGATTGTATGTTTTATGTCCCATGTGTAATAATGCTTAAAAGTACTAGACAAGCGCATGTGCATTCACTCTTTGTTGACGGAAGGCAAAAACAGGAAAAAAGAAAAAAGCAAAAGAAAATGAATTCCAAACAACATTCTAAGAAATGTATGATAAATGGTTATCCTGTCAAAAATTTATGCGGACTTATCAGCATTTTTCTATTGTTCGTGGGTCAAAATTTCCCATTGTGATAATATTTCTACTTTCTAATAAAAATTTGCTCTACCATCAATAACATCAAAAATCCTTTCATACCACATCATCCCATTTCGGACATGTTTGGTCAAAGTTCTATATATAATTATTACATTAATTACATAAGATAAAAAAATATTTGAAAACGTCATCGTAGAAAATTGAATCGATAAAAAGTCAATCCTTTTGTTGCTTGGATATGAAAAAATGCAGACGTAACCTAATGCAATGTCTTCTTTTTGCTTCACACAAGGTCACATTTATGTCACGCGTTTATCTTCACTTTCAGTAACTTGATTAGCTATTCTACATGAAATATGCTACGTTTTGTTTTTCTATAAAGAAACTTGTGCAATACTTACTTATAAAGCGTGCAAAAAGCTCATATTTTTACTCTCATTGTCTGATCATTCGCTAAACAACGCCATAAGAAATTTTTGCAACCTAAAGGCTCGTTAAATATACACACAAGAACATAAAAAAACTGAAAAAAAGTGTCATAACTAGTTTTCAAGATCAGAACGTAGGCCATGGAGAAGGTCACACATGACCACGACCAATAGTCGTTTTGTTTTCTGCGTTTTTAATGAATGTTGTCGTTTGTACATATATATACAAGTAGTAAAAATAACAGAAATTCGACAAACAAAATAAAATAATAAATAAATGTAACAAAAAATTTCATGAAGCAAGAAGATTGTGAATAGCCAAAGGCTATTAATATAACAATCAAGCAAAATAAGAAATTGATGTACAAATCTTTTTTTCATATTTACTAACATTACTGAATATATCCAGAGTTTTGATATCATCGCTTCCGTTTACCTTCTACATTCTCGTGGACACTCAGGCTATCGAATAGTGCAGATCGTTCTAAAAGAATAAAATTAACAATTTATCAACAAGGTAGGAAGGGACATCGTAAATTATTCGACATCAGAACCTTTTTTTGCACAGAAAACCAGTCGTAAAAAATTACCGAAATCAACAATTCACGTTTTTCAATATACTCTGGCCTTACAGTAAAAATTTAAGTTATGAAGATATAAGTTTTAATCTCAAAAATTTATTATGAAAGATAAATTATTAAAAAATTTCAGGTAAAATTTACTCTAAAGAAAGAAATTGACACTTATTCACAAACAAGGACATTCACATTGAGATGACAGCAGCACCGACAACCGAAACATCTAATAAGTGGCAATAAATCACAAAATGAAGTACTGGTGAATGGATAGATTAACATATATTTAAAATATAAGATATAATTAAACTGGGCTTATCAGTCAGTTACAGCGACTGTTCCAATGATTGATTATCAATATAGTCAAGATGCTGTAGCTCTCCAGCAGAACTGGCCTAATTTCACTGCCCGTGGTTTTCTCTATAGCAAATACATACACAACAGAACTATAGAGCAATAAAAAATATACAAAATTTAAAAAGGATTTCCATGTCTTGTTTAACCCCAAGATTACCGATAGTAAAAAGCACCCTTTAATCAAAAAAAATAACGGCTTCGATGAAGGAGGCTTTACTAATATATATTTTCGTTTTGTTTTGAGATCCAATATATGGATTTGGCAGAGAAACTTATTTTAAAAACCTATTTTATTTGACTTTTAAACCAGATCAATATTTCAATTTTTGACTGCAACTAAATTGTAAGTTGTGAGGAATAGTGTATAAAGTACAGTGAGCGCTGGACACAAAGGCTATCATTTTTAGGCTAGTTGTAAGGCCTATATTCCAAACGGCTAAAAACAACGTAAACTAATTTAAACTATGATAGGCAAAATGCAAACGCGCCATGGAGCTGAGTAAGCAAGCAACAATATAAATTGCAAACAAACGCCTGCGCCCAATAGTCAACATGCAATGTAAAAGGTACAGTAGACGTCCGTTAATTCGAATGCCGCTTAATTCGAACTTTCCGTTATTTTAAACAAATTGCCAAGTCCCTTGAGTTTGGTTTAATAAAGTCTTAAGCTGCTTAATTCGAACTCAGATAATTCGAACATTTCGCCAATTCGAACAATTTTTTAGTCTTAAGGCTACATTATGCTCGTTAAATCGAACTATTTTTGTGTATCGATAAATAAAACCTTACGGGGAAATAGAAAAACGTTTTCATTTTTATTTATTTTTATTGCATCAATGGTCGCAAAATTTCTTTCCATTTATCAATTAAATTGGCATTTCCAATAAAATGAAGTTTACAAGGAATTTAAAGGCCTTGCCCATCGCCAAGCAAAGAACGTTAAAAGATCTTTTAAAAAGTTGTAGAAAGTTGTAACAAAGTTATATTAACATAAAACCTTTAAAAGTTTAAAAATTTCATTTTTTCTTAACTTCCGATAATCCGAACATTCGTTAATTCGAACAAATAATTTAGTTCCTTGCGTGTTCGAATTAACGGACGTCTACTCCACCTAAAGCCAAACATCACGAGTCATACACACACACACACACACAAACCTCATATAACGCAACAAAATATATATCTAACAAAATTGACGACACGGAACAGATAATGATTTCAAAAAAACTAATGCACAATAAACGAATAACAGACATTACCGTGAGAACATGTTCATAGTTACGATTGAAAGTACCAAAGGGAGAACGCTATCTTAAAGAGAAACCATGGTAACGATAAAAAGAGAGCTAGTAATCGGCACTAACAAGCACTGGAGTCAAATGTTGAAATTCTATTGACTTTTTTTTGGCATTGATTACTTTCAGTTGATCAACATTTGGAAAGGAGTTTTAAACATGTTTGAATAAAATATTGATTTAGTGCTGCATGTTTTTGATGCGACTATAAACCTAGCACCAACAGGGTGTTTGTGCATCTTTGGTATCCAGTAAATGGAAGAAAGACCGTAATTTTTTTTTTAGCAATTTCATCAGTAGTAGTGTTGGTTTGGGAGTAAGTTTAACTATTTGATACTTCCAAAAAAAAGCGAAAATCTTTTGCATATAAAAGCAAAATTATTTCTCAAAATGGGGTTAGTATTAGCGAGTTTATTTATTTTTTACAACCATGTGAATACATGCATGGACAAAAAAATCGTTTTCACATTATTAAATCGCAAAATTATATGAGTATCAATGACGCGTTTCGCACAATCTTGGGCAAATTTGGCCATTAATAAGTTTTACGTCAATACCTGTTGCGATAGGCCTGCAGAACCCCAGTGATCCCGGTCGAATAGGGTTAAAGTAGTAAATAGGTTTGTATCGCGTGTTTATCCAATTTACGAAAGAAATAGTTTGTCTATTATTCGGCCTAAAGAGCACTATTTACCCCTATATATATTAAAACGGTTTCGGAGAATAGAAACCAGTTTTTTTAAGATGGAAACAACGAAGTTCCAGATGCCAGTTCCCTGAACTGAACCCGTAATTACATGAAAAAAAAGCTTCCTGAAACATTCTTTAGGAATAAATTGAAACTAACACAATATTATCATACTCACTTTTCTTTTTTGAGCTCTTAATGCCAGAATCTAAATAAGTATAAATTTAAAAAAAATCATAATTTTTAACCGGAAAGGAAAAGGCGTTGCTTTTGAGATTAGACTTCAACAGGAAATATCAGCAATATATTCCGATTAAACTATTTCAAATTAAATAGAACAGAACGTCAGGCAATTAAGGCTCTAACATGCTTTATTAACCAGCCTCTTTAATCATCATTAAAGTGGCAAATGACTTGCTGTAGTAGTCTGGGATAGAACACGTAAGTCTGAAAGATCAGCAGAGGCAGAGAAGCAGCTCTCTGATAGTGCTACCTACGAAGAATTATCTGCTAGCCTCGTCCGTCATTTTTGTACACAATTTTGGTTAGATTTGTTTTTCTTACGCTAACATCGAACAATTATCTTAAGTGGCAAATGTGTTCAAAATGGTTTGAATATGATACCCTTGCATCTCAATAATAATCAAAACAACATGACAAAAACTGCTAAATGGGAGGGGTGTTAATAAATGGAAATGGGTGGTGGGTTTTTTTAAAAAAACTGCAAACTCCCGCACCCCTACAATTAGCTGCCGAAGAGTAACAGGCAAAGTGGATGTGTTCATTTTCCTTGGATGTCGACGAAAAACTTATGTCTGAAATATAAAATCTTATGACGTTACGGCGCGACGTCAATAACACAACTTTAACGTCAATATCCTATATTAAATTAATGAAGCCATTACAGTGCACTTAAAATTTTAAAGCCAAATAATTTGGAAATGAGGTGGTGAAATCAATGATTTCCCACCGCGTGGGTAACTAGGGACCACACTGGGTAAGTTTCCCAAACTTGGGACCACAAAGCCGTTTCAGGATGGACAGGTTGATGACAACATCAAAAAACCTTTAAACCCTAATATCTCTGCAACCGTTTGTCAAAAGTACATGATCCTACACATTTTCTTGATCAGCGTTTCAGGATCTATATGATGAAGGCAAGAGGTATAAAAAATTGGAAAAAAATTTGACAGGCCATTGCAGACGTCACTAAAGTTTTTAAATCATATATCTCCTTAAGCTTTCGTTGAAAACATGTGATCCTACACATTATTTTCACCAGCATCTCAACCTCTATAGATTACAGACAAAGTATAAACTAAATTTCGTCAATTTTTTTGTATCTGCACTGCTGACGTCAGCAAAACATCTAAAACAACCTACTTTTCCATTGTTCTTCTGCCTAAGTGGATTTCTCCACGGGCCTTATTGACTAGTTATCTCTATAATAATAAGGAACTTCTTTCTGTCTGTCTGTCTCTCTGTGAGTTTTGCAAAGTGGACTGACTATATTATCAAATAAAAAACAGTATTGCCAACTCACTTTGCCTTGATGAAGCAGTGCCTTCCTGACCTATTGACGGAGATGATGCTAGAATATAAAATAACTTTAATTAATTCCATTTTACCAAGGTGCTAGTGAGCAAAGTTCACTGGTGCACACATCTTCTTTCGAAAAAAAACACTTTCCTCCATATAAAAAGTTTGGTTTGACACATGAATATATTTAAAGTATGAAGAATTAAATTACGAAGGAAATTTGATCAACCGGAAATTGAATTTCAATACTAAAAGCAGTTACAACTCCGTCCACTTGACGTTATGTTGTACCAAAACCTTAACCAACATTTTAAAGTGTTTTTCATAGCAACACTTGAATATGCTAATAGAAATGTCACAAGGAGTCGCAAGAAAAAAACTAAAAAAAAAACTGAAGAAAGATAAACATTGGCAAGCAAATATTTTTGCAAACAAAGTTTTTGTTAGATTCGCATGTAAAAGATTTATAAACGCTCCAAATATAAAAATAGAGTACAAACAAGCTTTTGCCAATAATTTGTGGTCGCAAGAATTTTTAAGATATTAAAGAAATTGGTGCTTATTCTAATTTTTGCATACAAAAAGGTACAGGTCGTTCTGTGAAAATACTGTTTCCTATTGTCTTGTGAAGATATTTTGCATCGAATTCAAAATAATACGAAGAAGTACTGTTGAGAATATTACAAAAATTAAAGGGCTCATAATGTCATATTTTTGTTAACTCTGCGACAAATGCCACATTGAAATTTAAACTAATTGATGCATCCACACATTTTCTAGTCTAATAAATATTTTGCACTCTTTTTGAAATTGCAAACAAATATATAAAAACAGTATTGACAACTCACTTTGTCTTAATGAAGCAGTGCCTTCATGACCTATTGACGGAGATGATGCTAAAACATAAAATAACTTTAATTAATTCCATTGTACCAAGGTGCTAGTGAGCAAAGTTCACTGGTGTACACATATCTCCTTTTGAAATCAAACATTTTCCTCCATATAAAAAGTTTGGTTTGACACATGAATATATTTAAAGTATGAAGAGTTAAATTACGAAAGAAATTTGATCAACCCTAACCCTAACCCTAACTCTAAACGCAGTTACAACTCCGTCCAAATGACGTTATGTTGTACCAAAACCTTAACCAACATTTCAAAATGATTTTCATAGCAACTCTAGAATATGCTAATATAAATGTAAAAAGGAGCTGCAACAAAAAACTAAAGTATGGATATTGGAAGAAAACCTGAAGAGAGAAAAACATCGGCAAGCAAATATTTTTGTAAACTATGTTTTTGTTAATTTTTCATGTAAAAAATATGTGAACGCTCTTAATACAAAACGTTAGTACAAACGAACTTTTGGAATCATTTGTCGTTGCTTAAATTTTTAGGATATTAAAGAAATTGGTACTTATTCTACTTTTTGCATACAAAGATACAGGCTGTTCTGTGAAAATACTGTTTCCTATTGTCTTGTGAAGATATTTTGCATCAAATTCAAAATAATACGAAGAAGTACTGTTGAGAATATTTCAAAAATTAAAGGGCTCATAATCTCATATTTTTGTGAACTCTGCGACAAATGCCACATTGAAATTTAAACTAATTGATGCATCCACACATTTTCTAGTCTAATAAATATTTTGCACTCTTTTTGAAATTGCAAACAAATATATAAAACAGTATTGACAACTCACTTTGTTTTGATGAAGCAGTGCCTTCATGACCTATTGACGGAGTTGATGCTAAAATATAAAATAACTTTAATTAATTCCATTTTACCAAGGTGCTAGTGAGCAAAGTTCACTGGTGCACACATCTTCTTTCGAAAAAAAACACTTTCCTCCATATAAAAAGTTTGGTTTGACACATGAATATATTTAAAGTATGAAGAATTAAATTACGAATGAAATTTGATCAACCGGAAATTGAATTTCAATACTAAAAGCAGTTACAACTCCGTCCACTTGACGTTATGTTGTACCAAAACCTTAACCAACATTTTAAAGTGTTTTTCATAGCAACACTTGAATATGCTAATAGAAATGTCACAAGGAGTCGCAAGAAAAAAACTAAAAAAAAAACTGAAGAAAGATAAACATTGGCAAGCAAATATTTTTGCAAACAAAGTTTTTGTTAGATTCGCATGTAAAAGATTTATAAACGCTCCAAATATAAAAATAGAGTACAAACAAGCTTTTGCCAATAATTTGTGGTCGCAAGAATTTTTAAGATATTAAAGAAATTGGTGCTTATTCTAATTTTTGCATACAAAAAGGTACAGGTCGTTCTGTGAAAATACTGTTTCCTATTGTCTTGTGAAGATATTTTGCATCGAATTCAAAATAATACGAAGAAGTACTGTTGAGAATATTTCAAAAATTAAAGGGCTCATAATCTCATATTTTTGTGAACTCTGCGACAAATGCCACATTGAAATTTAAAAGCAGTTACAACTCCGTCCAAATGACGTTATGTTGTACCAAAACCTTAACCAACATTTCAAAATGATTTTCATAGCAACTCTAGAATATGCTAATATAAATGTAAAAAGGAGCTGCAACAAAAAAACTAAAGTATGGATATTGGAAGAAAACCTGAAGAGAGAAAAACATCGGCAAGCAAATATTTTTGTAAACTATGTTTTTGTTAATTTTTCATGTAAAAAATATGTGAACGCTCTTAATACAAAACGTTAGTACAAACAAACTTTTGGAATCATTTGTCGTTGCTTAAATTTTTAGGATATTAAAGAAATTGGTACTTATTCTACTTTTTGCATACAAAGATACAGGCTGTTCTGTGAAAATACTGTTTCCTATTGTCTTGTGAAGATATTTTGCATCGAATTCAAAATAATACGAAGAAGTACTGTTGAGAATATTTCAAAAATTAAAGGGCTCATAATGTCATATTTTTGTGAACTCTGCGACAAATGCCACATTGAAATTTAAACTAATTGATGCATCCACACATTTTCTAGTCTAATAAATATTTTGTACTCTTTTTGAAATTGCAAACAAATATATAAAAACAGTATTGACAACTCACTTTGTCTTAATGAAGCAGTGCCTTCATGACCTATTGACGGAGATGATGCTAAAATATAAAATAACTTTAATTAATTCCATTTTACCAACGTGCTAGTGAGCAAAGTTCACTGGTGTACACATCTTCTTTCGAAAAAAAACACTTTCCTCCATATAAAAAGTTTGGTTTGACACATGAATATATTTAAAGTATCAAGAATTAAATTACGAAAGAAATTTGATCAACCCTAACCCTAACCCTTACTCTAAAAGCAGTTACAACTCCGTCCAAATGACGTTATGTTGTACCAAAACCTTAACCAACATTTCAAAATGATTTTCATAGCAACTCTAGAATATGCTAATATAAATGTAAAAAGGAGCTGCAACAAAAAAACTAAAGTATGGATATTGGAAGAAAACCTGAAGAGAGAAAAACATCGGCAAGCAAATATTTTTGTAAACTATGTTTTTGTTAATTTTTCATGAAAAAAATATGTGAACGCTCTTAATACAAAACGTTAGTACAAACGAACTTTTGCGAATCATTTGTCGTTGCTTAAATTTTTAAGATATTAAAGAAATTGGTACTTATTCTACTTTTTGCATACAAAGATACAGGCTGTTCTGTGAAAATACTGTTTCCTATTGTCTTGTGAAGATATTTTGCATCGAATTCAAAATAATACGAAGAAGTACTGTTGAGAATATTTCAAAAATTAAAGGGCTCATAATGTCATATTTTTGTGAACTCTGCGACAAATGCCACATTGAAATTTAAACTAATTGATGCATCCACACATCTTCTAGTCTAATAAATATTTTGCACTCTTTTTGAAATTGTAAACAAATATATAAAAACAGTATTGACAACTCACTTTGTCTTAATGAAGCAGTGCCTTCATGACCTATTGACGGAGATGATGCTAAAACATAAAATAACTTTAATTAATTCCATTGTACCAAGGTGCTAGTGAGCAAAGTTCACTGGTGTACACATATCTCCTTTTGAAATCAAACATTTTCCTCCATATAAAAAGTTTGGTTTGACACATGAATATATTTAAAGTATGAAGAGTTAAATTACGAAAGAAATTTGATCAACCCTAACCTTAACCCTAACTCTAAACGCAGTTACAACTCCGTCCAAATGACGTTATGTTGTACCAAAACCTTAACCAACATTTCAAAATGATTTTCATAGCAACTCTAGAATATGCTAATATAAATGTAAAAAGGAGCTGCAACAAAAAAACTAAAGTATGGATATTGGAAGAAAACCTGAAGAGAGAAAAACATCGGCAAGCAAATATTTTTGTAAACTATGTTTTTGTTAATTTCATGTAAAAAATATGTGAACGCTCTTAATACAAAACGTTAGTACAAACGAACTTTTGCGAATCATTTGTCGTTGCTTAAATTTTTAAGATATTAAAGAAATTGGTACTTATTCTACTTTTTGCATACAAAGATACAGGCTGTTCTGTGAAAATACTGTTTCCTATTGTCTTGTGAAGATATTTTGCATCGAATTCAAAATAATACGAAGAAGTACTGTTGAGAATATTACAAAAATTAAAGGGCTCATAATGTCATATTTTTGTTAACTCTGCGACAAATGCCACATTGAAATTTAAACTAATTGATGCATCCACACATTTTCTAGTCTAATAAATATTTTGCACTCTTTTTGAAATTGTAAACAAATATATAAAAACAGTATTGACAACTCACTTTGTCTTAATGAAGCAGTGCCTTCATGACCTATTGACGGAGATGATGCTAAAACATAAAATAACTTTAATTAATTCCATTGTACCAAGGTGCTAGTGAGCAAAGTTCACTGGTGTACACATATCTCCTTTTGAAATCAAACATTTTCCTCCATATAAAAAGTTTGGTTTGACACATGAATATATTTAAAGTATGAAGAATTAAATTACGAAGGAAATTTGATCAACCCTAACCCTAACTCTAAAAGCAGTTACAACTCCGTCCAAATGACGTTATGTTGTACCAAAACCTTAACCAACATTTCAAAATGATTTTCATAGCAACTCTAGAATATGCTAATATAAATGTAAAAAGGAGCTGCAACAAAAAACTAAAGTATGGATATTGGAAGAAAACCTGAAGAGAGAAAAACATCGGCAAGCAAATATTTTTGTAAACTATGTTTTTGTTAATTTCATGTAAAAAATATGTGAACGCTCTTAATACAAAACGTTAGTACAAACGAACTTTTGGAATCATTTGTCGTTGCTTAAATTTTTAGGATATTAAAGAAATTGGTACTTATTCTACTTTTTGCATACAAAGATACAGGCTGTTCTGTGAAAATACTGTTTCCTATTGTCTTGTGAAGATATTTTGCATCGAATTCAAAATAATACGAAGAAGTACTGTTGAGAATATTTCAAAAATTAAAGGGCTCATAATGTCATATTTTTGTGAACTCTGCGACAAATGCCACATTGAAATTTAAACTAATTGATGCATCCACACATTTTCTAGTCTAATAAATATTTTGTACTCTTTTTGAAATTGCAAACAAATATATAAAAACAGTATTGACAACTCACTTTGTCTTAATGAAGCAGTGCCTTCATGACCTATTGACGGAGATGATGCTAAAATATAAAATAACTTTAATTAATTCCATTTTACCAACG